>NW_027398954.1:0-9349 GCF_003265705.2 Callorhinus ursinus | reverse complement strand
TCGATGCGTGCAGGATGCGCGGCTCGGGGGGTGAGGCGCGGGCGGGGGATGGGCGTGGGTGTCAGCATGGGTGCCAGCAGGACCCCTCGTGGTCCCCACCCCGGCGTAAGGAGTGTGAAATCATTAGTGCGTGTGGCATCTTCCTCGTCCCGGGACATGGAAGCCCTACGTGCTGACAGGGTGCTACACCTGGAGAATCCTAAGTTTTCAGTTCCATTTCTTGACAAAGAAATGTCTCAGGGGTCTTCCTGGTACCTCCTGCCCTCCTGCCATCCTGGAGGTGGGGGGTGTTGGAGCTCCAGGGCAGGGAGGGGACACAGCCTGTGCTGTGGACGGACAGGTGCAGAGACAGCAGCATCACAGGCCCCCCCGCCCCGTCCTGTTAGGGCTCCGGGCCCCCAGCAGGGGAGCCGCTACCGAGGTGACCTGCTCCCCCCAAGAGAGAAGTGGGAAAACGTCCCGACATTTGCACTCCCGATGTGACTGTTGGTGTGAGGGCCTTCCTTCCATCCTCACCCAGCCCCTGGAGGACAGCCTCCCTCCGTCCGCACTCAGGGAGGGCGGCCGGGCCGCTGCCAGCCCCAGGTGCACACAGCCCCCCAAGCCCTGCGGCTCCAGCCCCAGCTCTAAACCTGACACAAAACCTCCTCTGGAGGGAACACACCTGGGTCCCAGCCCCGGAGACACCAGTGATGGGATCTGACCACAGGCCGGTAGGAAGTGCGGGGCGTCTGGCACAGAGCCCGAGCTCCGCCCTCGTTAGTGGTCCTCTAGAGGGCCACGCGGCCCACGGGCCAGTGAGGTGTGGGTGCTGTGGCCAGGAGCGCGGGCTGCAGGCCAGCCTGCCGGGGATGCCGGGGCGGGCCCCCTCACCACCGTGGAGAGGACAGGGAGTGGCTGGTGGCGGTGGGACGCGAGGAGCAAACAGCCGTGTCTGTCCGCACACACACAGAGCTCGGGCTCCGCCAGCTGTGGGCCCACCGCGGCCACCACCACCACCCGCTGCCCACCAGGGCCTTGGGCCCCCGCTTCAGGGCCAGCCCGAGGCGTGCTGACAGCCACGCTTCCCGCTGGGCCCCTCCTCCACCGCTGTTGTTAGTTGAAAGTCAGCAAAGCCACCTCCACGCTCCTCCCTGCTGCCCCACAATTACGAGGCCTGAAAATACCACCACCCTGGCAGGAGGACGAGGAAGGCCGTCTGGTCTAGGGCCCTGGGATCGGACAGTGGCAGGTTATCGTGGGCCCCCACACTCTAGAGGTGACGGCAGCTTGGGGTTTCCTGATGCTGGCCGGGCAGCAGAAGGCAGGCCAGGGCGGCTCATTCCTTGCCTGCATCAAAGCAGAGTCCCTCCCATGACACCAGGTTACCCAGTGCCGGCTGCCGCCGAAAGGACCCACGGGGGCCCCTCCAATGGGAAGCCGCCTCCAGACGCACCCGCCTTCCATGGGAGACCAGGCCTGACGCTGGGCTCATTTCAGAACCAGGCTTCACCAGCAGTGAGCACCAAGCTTTGGTGCAAACCCCAAGACTATTTGGCACAAGAAGGTTCTAGCTGGAGGTCTCAGGGCAGTCCACACTGGCCTTTCTGCAGAAGAGCAGGGGGCTCAGGTGCCCTCGGAGGAAACAGAGTGAGCCCCTCTCAAGAGGGAGACTTGTAGACTTTTTTAAAATTATTTCAGAATATACATAACACGAATTACGCCACCTCAGCATTTTTATGTGCACAGTCCAGGGGCGTCCGTGCATTGACAGTTGTGCAGCCGTTCCCTCCAACCGTCCCCAGAAGGTGGTCGTCTTCCCAGACGGAGCCTCCGTCCCCAGTCAGCAATGTCTCTCCTCCCCCTGCCCCCGGCACCCTACTGTCCGCATGGACCAGACTCCTCTGGGTGCCTCACATAAGTGGATCGTTCAGGATTGGTCCTTCTGTGCCGGGCTGATCTCACTGAGCACCACGCCCTCCAGCCTCATCCACGTAGTAGCAGGTGTCGCGATTCCTTTCTTTTTAAGGCCGAATAATGTTCCACGGTGTGGACGGACCACCTCTCGCTTGTCCATTCACCTGTCGGTAGACGCTGGGGCTGCTTCCACCCCTTGGCTATTGTGAGGAGCGCTGCCGTGAGCACGGGTGTGCAAATACCTCCTCAAGATCTGCCTTCAGATCTGTGGGGTACAGACTGGAGTTGTGGGATCATCTGGTAATTCTCTTTACTTTTCTGAGGAACTGCCATACTGCCTTCCACACCGGCAGTAATCTGGCTTTTAGGAGACGCTTTGTGGGGACGCCCGGGTGGCTCAGTCGGTGAAGCGTCTGCCTTCGGCTCAGGTCATGATCCCGGGGTCCTGGGATCGAGCCCCGCATCGGGCTCCCTGCTCAGTGGGGAGCCTGCTTCTCCCTCTCCCACTCCCCCCTGCTCGTGCTCTCTCTCTCTCTCTCTCTCAAATGAATAAATTAAAAATCTATTAAAACAAAGAGACACTGTTTGGTGACACACTGGGGACTGTTTGGGCGCATTATATTGCATGTGCTATGATAGCGATGTGAGTAGTGACAGTGAGTGAAAACACATCGAGTGCCCACTGCTCTGGGGGCACCGGGACGCTGGGTCCGCCAGGTTTGTTAAGGATTCATGCAGGGAGGGAGCCCCCACCAGGGAAGGGTGTTCTTTCCAGGAGAAAAGTAACCCATGATTGTGCATGCGTGGGGGCACCTGGTGCCGGCCACCACAGTCCTGCCCAGCAAAACACAGACTCGCGCTCATGAGCTCCTGCTGACACCCTGCTGCAGGGAGGGGGCCCCGGGGAGACAGGGCAGGGCATGTATGCTGTGCTCTCCGCGGAATAGAAGCCCATGGCCCTCCCCGGCCCCAGGAGTTCAGCCTAAGAGAAGTAACTCCCAGCTCCTGCATTGACAGGCCTGCCCTCCCGGCCCACTTCCAAAGCACAGGGGGTCCCGGCAGGAGGGGAAGGGCCTGCAGGGGCCCAGTCTCCTCTCAGGCCCCACTCGCTGGGGCAGCGACCTGGGAAAGTGGGACCCCCGGGGCCTCCGTCTCCCCGACTCCAGACAACGCCAACCGCCAGAGGCCGGGCACAGCTTCTTACTCTTTTGTGTCTCTGCAGCGGAATTCTGTGGAACTCTGTTCCTGGAAATGATGAACGGGCACGTCCTGCACAAGATGCTCTGGGTCACCATGGGCAGGAACGCGACAGCGTCTCTTGAGACCCGAGCGGGGCAGATTCCCCCGCGGCTGGTGGGACCCGCGCTTCCCAAGCTTACCAGAAAACGGGACATTTGCTTTTCCCTGGCTGACCACCCCGCCCTCTGCGCTGCGTGACCCTGCTCTGGAAGCCAAGCGGGGTTTAGGAGCACGGCCTCCTGTCTCACAGCTGGGGCACCGTGGACACCTGCCAAAGCCCCTGGGGCCGGGCCCACTGGCAGGGGCTTCTATCAACAGAAGCTTATTCTCCCCCAGTTCTGAGGCCTGAGCCCACAGTCAAGGTGTGGACAGGGCTGTGTTCCTTCCGAAGGCCCCACAGAGGGTCCGGGCCTTTCCAGCTTCTGGAGCTGCGGCGATCCCAGGTGCATTCCTCCAAATTCTGGCTCTGTCCTCACGCGGCCTCCTCCCTGGGCCCCCTCTGCGCCCTTTTTCTCTTAAAAGGACATTAGACATTAGCCCCTGCTCCCGTGTGCCTCATCCGAACGAATCACAGCACCAAAGGCCCCTGTTTCCAAATAAGGTCACATTCAGAGGTTCTGGGGGGACATGGGTTTGCGGGGACGCCATCCAACCCAGCGTGCGGCCAGCCGCTCACCGTGAGACGTGAAAGCGCTGACCGCGGTGAGCTGTCCCGGGACTGCAGGCGGGCGTGGGGAGGGCCGGAGGGGCCGCTGTGCACAGGGCGTGCCCCGCAGAGCCCGCCGGACACCCGCCTCACTCGGGCCACTTCAGACCTGCCACCAGAGAGAGGCAAGAAAGTCCACTCCTCCCACTTTGCTTCAACCCCCACAGAGTTTCAGCAGACCTACAACCGTGGTCCACATTCCACTGTCCTGGGTGCAGAGCCTCCCTGAGGAGGAGCGGTGCCCTCTCTGAGACCCACCACCTGCCCTGGGACACGCGGGGGCCGCGGCGTTCGGGCTCTGCCCGCCACTGCCGCAGGAGGGCCATGCCAGAGTGGCCACCCAAGCCCCTCCTTTCCCCGCCCCGCCCCCAGGACGGGAGCCCAGTGGCCCAGGACCACCGTCTGGCTGGAGGGTGGGCTCCCTCCCGGCTCAGGGATGAATCCAGAGCTAGTGTAGGAGAACCCCTAGCCTCCATCCAGGATGCTGACCATGACACATGGGTAGCAAGGCCGCCTGGGAAGGCCCAACACATCTGGGCATGGGGACACCCCCCAAGACGCCCCCCATAGGGAGAATGAGGCTGCCCTCCGTGGGACACGCTGGAGGCAGCTGCCCCCCTCCTTGCTCCATCCTCCACCCCGATGTCCGCCTCCCCAGCGAGGAGCAGGTTAACCGTCTGGAATGTCAGGCTTCGCTCGGGGCACGGGGCTCCCATGTCCCCCTGTGGGGGCTGGCCGGCCAACATGGGTCAGCAGGACACATTCTTCTGTCGGGGACACCCCTGTAGCTCTCGAGTCGCCGGTGACGGCTCGCACAAGGGAGTGCGTCAGAGGATTTAAAACGTGGGATCCAGCAGATTCAGGACTCCGACGTGGTGGCCTTTACCATCACACGTAGCCACATGGACACTGCCTGTGCTGCCCCCCCCCCATGCACCGTGCCCCGAAGGGACCTGCCGCGGTCTGGGTGACCCTGCCCATGACCACAGCCACCACTGTCCTGTTGGCGCCCGCCCGTTACTGTTACTCAGCAGCCCGAGCTTGCAGAGGGCTCGCCGCCGGCCAGGCCCATCCTCGGCGCCACCTGAAGCCACTCCACCCGCCCCCTTCCTGCAGTGAGTGGGTGGGGTGACCGCGGAGGAGCTGATGCCCGAGACGGAGAGTAAAACAGGGGAAAGACCAGCCTTTCAGGGAGGCCGGGCACGGTGGGCGGCCCCTGGGTAGGTGGTGCCTGCAGGAAGGAGAGGGGTAAACGTGTAGGTGATGTCTGTCCCCTGTGCAGGACAGATGGCCACCCACGGACACGTCGTCCACAGACCCGGGGCTGGCATGGGGCTCTCCCACCCTCAAGGACACAGCTGTCCTCCTGCTGATTCTCACCTGTGGTTGCCCAAGATCATGACCCAGGAAGTGTTCCTGACGCCGGTGGCCAGCCCGCACCCACCCGGCCCCGGAGCCTCCCCTCTGGGGCCTGCCAGGAACTGTCCAGGCCCCGGGGACACAGGGACCTTCCTGTTCCCACTTAGAGGAAGAAGGCCTCCTATTGTCCTGGTGGGGGAAGCCCCCTGAGGGTCTGGGGACGAGCCACGGGGGATTCGGGGAACCGCGTGGCAGGGGGCTCGGACGGTGCTGGCTTGCGAGGCCCCCCCCGCCCCCATATAAGGGCCCGAGCCCGCTGCCTGGCCTTCCTCACTCCCGGGAGCTCAGCGCAACCACGGCCGCAGCCATGAAGTGCCTCCTGCTCGCCCTGGGCCTGGCCCTCGTGTGTGGCATCCAGGCCATTGTCGTCCCCCAGACCATGGAGAACCTGGACCTCCAGAAGGTGAGGATGGCTGGGGTGGGGGTGAGCTGCAGGGCGGGCAGGGCAGCGGGGCCGCAGCAGGGTACACGGGCAGGGTACATGAGCAGAACCATGACATCGGGAAACCCCCACCCGGCTCTCCGTCTTCAGGGCGGCTTGTCACTTGGTTTCCCAAGATCCAGGAGGTTCTAGGGAACTCGTATGAGGTGTATTCAGACCCACCTGGGGAACACAGGCGTGTTAATTCAAGTGTGGAAATTGTGCAGCCCAGTGTCTGGTCGATGGCCGAGGGTCGTCCAGAGCTCACTGACGCCACCCCAGTTAGACTGGGCCCCCGGCCAGGGTGGGAAGGTGAGCCCCCCGTGGGCCGGGGCCCTTCCCGCCCCCCTTGATGGCAGCTCAAGGCCCCCTCCGCAGGTGGCTGGGACGTGGCACTCCTTGGCCATAGCGGCCAGTGACATCTCCCTCCTGGACGCCGAGACCGGCCCCCTGACAGTGTACATCCAGGAGCTGAGACCCACCCCCGAGGGCAACCTGGAGATCATTCTGCGCAAATGGTAGGTGTGCCCTCTGCCCTGGGGTTGGGGGCCAGCGAGGGCCTGGCTCCTGGACGGGAAGGTGGGCAGGCAGGTGGGCGGGCAGGTGGGTGGGCAGGGCAGGGTGCTGATGGGAGCCGGCGCCCTGTGGGTGGTTCCCGGTGCCTCGGAGCCCCCGCCCCGAGCTCTGGGCCAACAGGCCGACCACACAGGGCGGCCCCAGGTCAGTGTGCAGAGAGGCCCGTGTGGAGGCCGGCCGGTCAGCTGTGGTGCTGGGGTCCCGGGGGCCTGGGCAGGTCCTGCCGCGAGCCCTGTCTGCTATGAGGGACCATAGCAAGGACAGCTCAAGTTCAGTATCACCCCCCAATGCTATCACCACCTTTCAGGGAAAACAACAGGTGTGTTGAGAAGAAAGTCTTTGCAGAGAAAACCGAGCATGCAGCCAAGTTCAACATCAACTGTGAGTGTCTCCAGCCCCGTGGGCTGGCTCTGAGCTGCACACCACCCACAGCTGTCCCTGGGAGGCTGCTGTCCTTGCCGGTGGGAGCGTGAGGTACGAGAGTGCTCGGGGCTGCCTGGCTCTGGCTCGGGGAGCACTCCGCCCAAGCCCTGGGCCACGAGCCCCTCTCTCTCTCTCTCTCTCTCTCTCTCTCTCTCTCTCTCTCTCTCTCTCTCTCGTGTGTATGTGTGTGTGTGTGTGTGTGTGTGTGTGGTCACGCAGCCCAAGGGGAGCTTCCTCCCCCACGATTGTTCTCGGAGCCTCTTTGGGCCCACACGGAGTAGGGCCACGGCCCGCTCTCTCTGGACAGCTGCAACTCACACCTCGCGCTGAGCTCCTGGACTCCGCCGCATGAGGGGGATGCAGAGCGCCTTTTTGTACTGCATTCTCTGTCACAAACTGCAACCTTCGCGGGGGCAGGGGGTGGTTGTGAATTATAAAAAACACAAATGGAGAACAAGTGGTAAAATTGAAACAAAGGATGCACACAGATTTCTTCTGGGTGTTCCCGCAGCAAATTCTATTTGTTTCTCACACTTAAGACTCGCTCTGGGCCACCCTGACCTTGCTTGTCGTCTCCCGAACCCGTCACGCTCCAGGGCCTGGGTCTGCTGCCCCTTTGCTCGTCATACCTCCCCCTCACCTCCCCCTTACCTCCAGCTCCTCCCTGCCATGCCGGAATGCTTAGCTGCCGCTCTCCTGCTCCAAGCCTCGCCTCCTCCCCTCTGCACACCCCCCCGCGCCTGACCACTACACACCTGGCCGGCCACACACCGGGCCTCTCACCTTCAGTGGGGTCTTTGTGTTCCACCACCCTGCCTCTCCTCTCCCTCTCCTCTCCCGCTGCCTCTGGCCATGCCTACACCTGTGCCACCCCATGGGGGCTGCAGGACAGGGGTCCAGGTGACTGCAGGAACGCCCACCAGCACCCGGGAGGGATGCTCCTGCTGCGCAGGACTCCGTCTTCACCTTGGTCCTTCTCTTCTCTCCCAGATCTGGAGGAGAACGAGGCCTTCGTGCTCGACACGGACTACGAGAACTACCTGTTCTTCTGCGTGGAGAACACGGACGCCCCCGAGCAGAGACTGACGTGCCAGTACCTGGGTACGCACTGGCGATGCCCGAGGCCACCCCGAGTGGAACGGTGGCTAAGGACCCTGGCCGGCGCCTTGGGCACCCAGGGAGCAGACTGTGCAACATCCTACTGGCCTGAGGGCCCGGGGGTGGCCAGTTTTTCTCTAGGGGTGGCTAAGTCCACTCACATTGCCTCAGAAATCGGGGAGAAAGGAGCCAGAAGGAAGGCTGCTGGGTCAAGGGGCTGCACTTAGTGCTACTGGCTTGGTCAAAAGATTAATACTAATTGGAAGCTTTTGTTGGTAGTAATGTTCTTAATGAAATGCAAGCCAGTAAAACCTGATGGCACAAGGCAGAGACATTCCTGGTTTGCCTGAATGAAGGCCTTTCTGAGGGGTTATATGCACATATCCTTGGTCAGCACACCAGCTATGCTGGCTGAGACCTGACAGCCGAGGGTGCTGGGCCCCCTCCTCCTGTCCACACACCGTCCCAGGAGGAAGGGGGTGGGGGCACAGGGACCTTGGTGCCCAGGGACTCACCCACCGCCCCCCGCAGCCAGGACCCTGAAGGTCGACACCGAGGTCATGGGGAAATTCAACAGAGCCCTCGAGACTCTGCCCGTGCACATCCGGCTCTTCTTCAACCCGATGCAGGCGGAAGGTGATCACCTCCACACCCCACGTCCCCGCTTGCACTCCACGTGGGGCTCACCCACCAGACAGCCACGAGCGCTGGGCCCAGCCGTCTCCCACGGTGGCCCCCATTCCCCAGGCCCCCCAGCTTAGGGGGGGGTGGGAGGTGCAGAGCCCCTGAGGCGGGGTCTCCGGCCCCACCCCCTCTGCCACGCCCCTCCGGGCCCAGGGCTGTCCTGGCGACTTGTGACCCCCCCCTCACGGCTCTCCCTCCCCCCACAGAGCAGTGCCACGTCTAGGTGAGCTCCTGCCTGACCCGCCTCCTGGGGTAACGTACCAGCCCTGCCCCCACGTCCTGGGCACGTGCACGGTGGGAGGCGTCCCAGGGGACCCCCAGCTCCCCTCCGCCGGGCCCTGGCCCCTCTGCAGGAATGGCTGGGACCTGGTGTCCCTCCTGGTGACCACGGGGGCCAGGCTGGCCGCGGGCCCACTCTCTCCAGTGGCCTTTCTGGGATGTCCTCCTTGTGTCCCGGTCAAGCTCCCACGCAGATGCCCCCATGGCCTCTTCTGGGCAAGGGTGTGGGCAAGCGTGGGGGGCTGGTGTGGGCCGACCACCACTCAGCCTGAGGTGGAGAGGCCGTCCCTCACCCCCCACCTGGGAGGGGCAGGCGAGGGCCCAACAGGCTCCCCAGGAATCACAGGGAAGCCCGCGTCCGTTTCAGGTCCCAGAGACGACATCGTCCGCTCCCTCCCCCTTCAGAGGAATCAGGAGGGACCAGGCCCCAGGTCCTGTGGGACCCGCTCCTCCAGGGGACGGGGTCCTCGGGGCACCAGCCTGGGGTGCCCTGCTCTGAGCCACTCCTCCCGCAGCAATAAAGAACTCAACCAGCCAGCAGTCCGTCTGGGTCTTTCTTGGTCGATGCGTGCAGGATGCGCGGCTCGGGGGGTGAGGCGCGGGCGGGG
>NW_027398953.1:0-9350 GCF_003265705.2 Callorhinus ursinus | reverse complement strand
CCGGGGAGGGCCCGCCCAAGACCGACCTCATGGCCTTCAGCCCCAGTGTACCTGACTCTAGGGACAGAGAGGATCTGCAGCCAGTAACTGGAGATTCCCTTTCAAAGGTTAGTTTTAAATATCCTTTATTAAATCTGAATTTTTAATCTAATGTTTTATTTTCCTTTATTCTACTAATTTCTTCCTAATTAAAAAAAGTTCAGAATGAAATTTCCCTGACATGTTTTTTTACTTCTTATATACCCATTTTAGCTAATATATTTCAGAATTAATAAGACCCAAGGCAATATGTGTTGTTTTTAAAAATCTTCATTATTCAATGCATATTTATATAACTGTTATACATTTTGTGCTTACCATCTTCATCTATTTATTCTCAGTTGTAATCAACTTTAAGAGAACATTTTTCTTTTATTTGCCTATAATATGTCAAAAAGTGCCCAGATGTAATATAACTCAATCATTTTAAAGTGAAAACTTATGTTACTTCCATTCCACTTAAGAAACTACTTAAGGGCGCCTGGGTGGCTCAGTTGGTTAAGCAACTGCCTTCGGCTCAGGTCATGATCCCGGAGTCCCTGGATCGAGTCCCGCTTCAGGCTCCCTGCTCGGCAGGGAGTCTGCTTCTCCCTCTGACCCTCCCCCCTCTCATGTGCTCTCTCTCTCATTCTCTCTGTCTCAAATAAATCAATAAATTCTTTAAAAAAAAAAAGCTACTTAAATGCACCTCCAAAATCACTTTCCCTTTTTTCCCCCAAATGTAGCCAGTTTTAACTTTATAACTGTTACTAATTTTTACCTGTTTCCTGAACTTTATCTAAATAGAATTGCACAAAATGTGTTAGTGTGTGCCTGTGTTTGTGTGTTCTTCGTATTTGTCATTCATCATTCTACGGAATCATCCCTATTGCCATGTGGAGTTGGAGTGCACTTAGTTTGTTTTCTCTCTAGTAGTTTATTTTACCACTGTAGTATCAGTTGTTTATCTCACTGTTGACGATTTTGCAGTTTCTCCTTATGTCTGTTTCAAATAATGCTGCCATAAATATATTAAAAAAATTTCAGTGCCCATGTGCACAATTTTCTCTATTATTTAAGTAAGACTGAAATTAGTAGAGCATAAAATATATACCTATATTCATCTTTAATATATCAAACAGCTTTCTCAAATGTTTTTACCCATTTACACTTGTGCTGGCAGTGCATTGCTCTACATCATCTCCAAAATTTGGCACTGTCAGATTGTTTACATAGTTGCCATTTTGCTGGGTATGTTTAGTATTTCCATTTTATTTTTCCTGATTTATAAATGAAGTTGAGCCCCTTTCTTTATTATTATTGGCCATTTTTATATCTTATTTTGTACAATAGCTATTCAAGTCTCTGCCTATTTTTCTATTGTGGTGCATTTTCTATTGTTTTTCAAAATTTCTTATATTCTGGATGTAACATCTTTCTTGCTTATGCATTCTTCTGCTCTTCATTAGTTTTTTGGTGAATAGAAAATTTTAATTTTAGTTATGTTCAATTTATCAATCTTTTCATCTTTATTCTGTGTCATGAAGATAATTTCTTTGGTATTTTTTGTTTCATGTTCATCTTAGATATACAATCCTTTTCCAGTTTTTTTTTTTGTCTTTTGTAACATACAGGTCAAGATTAATTTTCCCCAATGACATTCAACTGAAGCAACATTTCTTAAAAGTGAATTCCATGTTTTTACAAAATAATTATCCATTCTATAGGTATGATCTTTTTTGTTGTTCTAATCTACTAGACTTAAAAAAAAGGTTTTTTAAATCAATGCCCTGTTTCCTCTTTTATTTCATCCAAAATTTGTATATAAATTCCATAAGAATAACTTAGTAAGGTTCTTATTTGGAATGCATTGAATCTATTTAGAAATGTGGGTTCCTGGGTGGCTGAGTAGGTTAAGCATCTGACTCTTGATTTCAGCCCAAGTCATGATCTCAGGGTTGTGAAATCGAGCCCCACATTGGGCTCCGCGCTGAGCTCAGAGCTGCTTAAGATTCTCTCTCTCTTTCCCACTCCTTCTGCCTCTCCCCCCTTGTTCCTGCACATTCTCTCTCAAAATAAAAAAAAATGGTACATATGAATCTATAGTGTGTTTTTGTATTGACATATTATCCAGGTAACTTGTTAAAATCGTATTAATTCTAATAATTTATCTTTAGGTGCTTTGTATTTTTCAAATAGACAATCATGCCATCAACAAATAATGATAGCTGTAACTTTTTCTTTCCCGATTCTTATACCCATTATATCTTTTGTGTGCTTTAATGGCATTGAGTTGGACCATTAGTATTATGGTAAACAGAAATGGCAATACTGAGCAACCTTGTCTCATTTATGAAATCAAAGGAAAAATTTAAATAATTTATCTTTGGGCACCTGGGTGGCTCAGTCGTTAAGCATCTGCCTTTGGCTCAGGTCATGATCCCAGGGTCCTGGGATTGAGCTCCCCCCCATCTGCTTCTCCCTCTGCCCCTCCCCCTGCTTGTGCTCTCTCTCTCCTCTCAAATAAATAAATAAAATCTTAAAAAAATTAATTTATCATTAATTATGTTCGGTGTAGTTTTTTAAAAATCCTTAAAAATTCCTTCCTACTTCTCTTCCTTTTTTGTCTTTATCTGGATTGGTATATTTTAATAACTCATTTTCTCTACTATCTTTTCAATTATACAGTACATTCTTTTACTACTTTCTTTATTGATTTCCTGGATTTTAAAACAAGCATCACTGACTTGTTAAAATTTAAATTAAATTAGTGCTTTTAACACTTTCAGACAATGCTAGGACCTTGAATAATAACTCCATTTGTCTGCTTCCACTTTTGTTTGGTATATGCCTTTCAGTTATACATTTATTCTAGGCATAGATTACATTATTATCATGTTTTGTACAGTTACATTTGTTTTTTTTTTCTTTCTGGGATCATTTTTCTCCTGAAGAAATTCTTTAATATTTCCTTTAGTGGTGGTTAAGAATTCTCCAACTTTTTGTATATCAGAACTATGCTTATTTCATCATCACTTTTGAAAAAGAGTTTTGCTGAGTATCAAATTCTGGGTTAGAAGTGATTTTTTTCCAAGCACTTTCAAGATGGTATCCCTGAAATGAATGCCATTCTTGAAATAAATTGCTGTAAGTTTATTGTTCAGGTAGTGTGCCTTTTTTCTTTTCCTCCAGCTGCTTTTTTATAATTTTCTTAGTTTTTGATTTTCAGTGGCTTTATTATATGCTCAGTTTTAGTTTTCTTTGATTTTATCTTGTTTGCAGTATTGAAAGCTTCTTGAATATGTGGCTTGGTGTCTTTCATCATTGCAGAAAAAATTTCAGCAGCCTGCCTTCAAATATCGCTTCTGCATCATGTTTTTTATCCTCTTCTTCTGTAACTCAAGGGATATGTGTGTGAAATATTTTCACTATATCTCTCATATCTTCTATGCCCCTTTCTGTTTTTTGAGGATAATTTTTGGTCTCTTTATTACATGCTGGATATTTGTTCTGACCAATCTTCTAAATCAGCACTTTTCTCTTCTTAGTTCAATCTACTATTAAAATCATGAATGTAATCTATACTTCAATTGTGAAATTTTTTAGCTTTAGAATTCTAGCTTTCCTTTCGAAAATAGTTTCATTTTTCTGGTGAAGTTCTTTATTTTAGTATGTGTTTATTTCAATGTAGTAATCACAGTTTATTTGTGCTCTATCAGATCACTGTAGTAAGTGGATAATATGTGTGCCTTTTTTATTGTGATTTTTTTTCTCATGATCCTCTTGCTTGGTAAGTCTGATAATTTTATTTTATTTTTTTAAGATTTTATTTATTTATTTGAGAGAGAGAATGAGAGACAGAGAGCATGAGAGGGAAGAGGGTCAGAGGGAGAAGCAGACTCCCTGCTGAGCAGGGAGCCCGATGTGGGACTCGATCCCGGGACTCCAGGATCATGACCTGAGCCGAAGGCAGTCGCTTAACCAACTGAGCCACCCAGGCGCCCCAAGTCTGATAATTTTATAGTGAATTTTGGATATTGTGCTTGAGAAGTTATAATTGTTGTAAATGTCATTATTTTCCTTAAAATATGGATAATGGGGCACCTGTGTGGCTCAGTCGGTTAAGCGGCTGCCTTTGGCTCAAATCATGGTCCCAGGGTCCTGGGATAGAGTCCTGCATTGGGGTCCCTGCTCCGCGGAGAGCCTGTTTCTTCTTCTCCCTCTGCCTGCCGCTCTGCCTATCTGTGCTCTCTCTATGCCTCTGTCAAATAAATAAATAAAATCTTAAAAAATAAATAAATAAAAGATGGATAACATAAATATCTCATAGATATGGATTTAGGGCATTTATGGAAAAGTTTTAATTGAAATAAATATTTTATTTCTTTTACTTTTTTATCTCCTATAATGATGTCTGTCATTACAAATTTTCTGAACATTTTTTTCTTTCCCACTCATTTCCCAGTTCTATTTTGTAGTATGTGAAATAAAGTTAGTAGAATAAAAATTTTGTACTTTATTTGAAACTTTGTTTCTTCCTCCTCACCACTAAATCATAAGAACCAAGCTTATTGAAGTTTATTACTGTTTAATTACCCTGCTTTCTTCTTTTTCATCCTCGACACTGGTTAGTGCTCTAAGAATCGTGCACCTCAGCAAGTTTCTACTGACTTGACCTAGGATTTTAAAACTGAATATAACCTAAAAGATCATAATTTATCTCAATTAAATGATGAATAAACTGTGGCTGAGACATAAAAAACTTGCTTGAGGCTACGTGGATATTATTATGAATACAGGTAATAGAACCAAAAGTTTTAAATTTTAGCTCTGTTGTCCCTTTCCACTTTTAAATGAGCCTATTTGGCAATAATAAAGGCAATAGGATTGTGAGTAAAAACTATACTTAATGTACTTTACTTTTTCACTTATAGGTACTTTGAAATTACTCTCAGATTTTTCTCCCCAGAGTGGATATAAAATATAAATATTTTAGCACAGTATTTTATAGGGAAGTTGAACCATTAAAAAATAATGTAAAGATATATATACCATATGCACTAATGTGCTTTCATAGGATAATGTTTCATAATTAATTTTTTGGTCAAATTTGACACAGCTGCATAAATTATTTATAAATCTCTAAAAGATTACCTTCACCTGTTGTTTCTGAGCAGTGTGGTAGACCTATGTAAATTTTTACAGATAGGAGAGAAATATAGCTTATTAAAATTTCATTCTGGAGTTTTGTAGGTAATGAAGGGCATCTAGAGTCCCATGCAAAGTTAAATTTTCTAGTGTAACATCTTCTTGGAATGCTTCCCATTATATTAAGTAGAGATTCCTCAAAACTCTACCTGATTTTCTTAACCTAAATTCATGGTCAAGGAAGGAGTTTAATTTCTATAACAAGGTTTAAATATAATTAAAAATTTAAAGAAACTAGCAAGTGAAAAGATCAGTTAATAAGGTAATTTATAATATTTAATTGAAAGAATGGTTTGGAAAAAGATTTAAAGAATTTTCTCCACCTATGGAGTTGTCTGTGGAATTAAGACCAGAAAGCCTATAATTGTTGAGAACTTAACGTCCTCCTAAACAGTTGAGCATTGAAAGACTAATGCAGATGATCATTCAAAAACTTAATATTATCTAACAGATGTGGGAAGATGGGTCAAATGTCAAGAGTCTTGTTTTCTCTTGAAATATCTATATATTGGGGCACCTGGGTGGCTCAGTTGGTTAAGCGTCTGCCTTTGGCTCAGGTCATCATTCCAGGGGCCTGGGATGGAGCCCTGTATCGGGCTCCCTGTTTGGCAGGGAGTCTGCTTCTCCCTCTCCCCTGCTTGTGCTCTCTCTCTCAAATAAATAAATAAAATCTTAAAAAAATAAACATCTATGTATTTACCTAAAAAAATTACAAACTGAAAGAAGTATATGAAAGTGTTGATGCCATTTTTCCCATTGTGTATATTTTCAAAATGTTGAAATATAATATTCTATCAATCACCATGCATACATAGTTAACATCACACTGTCGGTTTGGCTGTTAAATACTTGACATTCACTTTTTTCAAAAGTAAATTTATTTATAGCATGGTTTTGGAGTTTCACATCAGTCATGGTTCCACAATAGAAGGTAAATCAACCTTAACTGATGACATTTTCAGCACATTTATTATCATTTTTGTTTTTTTAGCTGTGTGTATTAAAATGTTTTCAAATTATCATTATCGGTAAAAGATAAATAATCTGGAAAATTGATTAATGTTCAGATTCTTTCGTGTTTGGGTGATCTGAATGCTGAGGGGAAAGTGATGTTAGTAGAGAGTAAGAATCTTTGAAAAACTAAAGGGAATGATAAATGTACTGCTAAATATTATATAAGAAATGAATCCAGTAACATTATTCTAATTCTTTACTACTTTGAATACTGGGAAGTGAAAGTATTTCAATTGATTTTGTATTTTCAAGTAATTTCTTATCTTCTCACTATTCTTTATATTACCATTTTTCCACATTTCTTTTATACATTGACACAAAAATAATACAAGTCTCACATGAAACTTAAACCAAAAGTAAGGAATATATTTGCGGGGGTGCCTGGGTGGCTCAGTCGGTTGAGCATCTGTCTTTGGCTCAGGTCATGATCCTGGCATCCTGGGATCAAGCCCCGCATCAGGCTCCGTGCTCAGCAGGGAGCTTGCTTCTCCCTCTCCCTCTGCCTGGCTCTCTGCCTATTTGTGATCTCTCTCTCTCTGTCAAATAAATAAATAAAATCTTTTTTAAAAAGGAATATATTTGGGGTTTATGCTTTACATGTAAAAGTGTCAAGTAATAGAATTATTGATTTCCTGGACCCAATGTCTTCATAGGTAAGGAGGCTTTTTAATATTTAAGGAATTCTAGGTAGTATAGACACAAGCAGAAGGTTAAATTTCTTTTCAGTGGAAAAAATTGGTGACATTTTCTTTTGGGACATTTTCTTCTGGCCATATTTATAAGTCTAAGTGGTACCATGCAGTAAATCAAAAGGATGATTAAAAAGAGATGAAATTAACATAGTCCAGTTAATAATGTGGTTTATTTTCAATATTTTAATTTTTACTGGAACCCAAACACTTTATGGAGTAGTATATCTACAGGAAAATATTAGTATTTTGATTTGCTGCATAAAAGCAAAGATATGTACTTTCACAGTTTATATGAACTGTGATTTATCAGTTGAAGAAATGCTGCCTAGATGCATCTGATTTGAAAAATGGTGTCAAGATACTGACCAAAAGTGTTTTTACTATGATTTTGACCTCTAGAAATTTTAAATCTCCACATATGAGTTTTTAGTCAACATTAAAAGTAGTTGATATAGGGAGAAATTAAAGAAATGGATTTTTAGCAATTTAAACATCAGACTTCCAAACTGTAACTCACACAAGAATGCTATTCAAGTAGTTTGTTACTTTAAAGATAACATCAACAAAAAGCCAATATTAAATGCTGCAAATAGAAATATAAATTTGTTTCATGAATAACATAGAAGTAGTGTACAAACATCCCATGAAAATAATAGAAAACACTCAAGAAATTTAACAAGATATATTTAAATATGAAAATAAGTAGAAAACTAAAACCTTTAATTTTAGTTAGGAATTATATAAAGTCACTCCCTAAATAGAATAGACCAATACAAATTACTCTAGTAAAGACTGGTGTGGCACGACTAAAGTAGCATTGATTTTGCAGTATTTTAATGAAAATTGATATTCTTTATTATAATCTTAACGATGTATTTAAATTAGAGATAAGGAAAATAAAGAATACCTAAAAGTCATTGAAATTGGGAAATATAAGGCAAATAAAACACAACAAAGTAAAAACTCACCCTTTCATCCACATGATGGCGCTGGAAACCGCAAGTTTGGTGATTGGCTTTTTTTTTTTTCCCCCTTTCCCAATAAAGGAAATCAGTGAATTAGTTTATTTTCCTTAGACAGAAAGGAAAAGGCTACTCCTTTTTTTAGTCTGCTGCTGAGGCTGAAAAGGTGAGCAAATAAAAAATTATAGGAAATTGGGAATTAGGTTTCCAAAAGCTATCGTGTGGTAGTGCAATAGACATTTGAAAATTGCAACGAATTTGCGATGGTATATTCCCAGAGAAGAAGTCCAGGTTCCCCGCGCCTGCTGCTCTGGCTTCTGCTCCTCGCAGTCTGGGAAGCCGGGAGCGGCCAGGTCCACTACTCGGTCCCGGAGGAGGTCAAACACGGCACCTTCGTGGGCCGCATCGCCCAAGACCTGGGGCTGGAGCAGGCGGAGCTGGTGCCGCGCCTTTTCCGAGTGGCGTCCAAAGGTCATAGAGACCTTCTGGAGGTAAATCTGCAGAATGGCATTTTGTTTGTGAATTCTCGGATCGACCGGGAGGAGCTGTGCGGGCGGAGTCTGGAGTGTAGCATCCACCTGGAGGTGATCGTGGACAGGCCGCTGCAGGTTTTCCATGTAGAGGTGGAGGTGAAGGACATTAACGACAACCCGCCAAGGTTTTTCCGACAGGAACAAAGATTATTTATTTTAGAGTCAAGAATAGTGGATTCCCGGTTTCCGCTAGAGGGCGCATCTGATATGGATGTCGGAGCAAACGCAGAATTGAGATACAAATTAAATCCTAATGAATATTTTGATTTGGATGTTAAAGCAAATGAAGAAGAAACAAACATTTTAGAGCTGGTCTTAAAGAAAGCAGTAGATCGAGAAGAAATCCAGGAACATCTTTTATTACTGACTGCAATTGATGGAGGAAAACCTGAACTAACAGGTACAGTTCAATTATTGATCAACGTATTGGATGCGAATGATAATGCCCCCAAATTTGATAAATCAGTTTATAATATCAGATTATTAGAAAATGCACCAAATGGGACATTAGTTATTAAACTGAACGCCTCAGATGCAGATGACGGCATTAATAAGGAAATAGTATACCTCTTTAGTGATCTTGTTCTTGACAACGTCAAATCTAAATTTATAATTGATTCGAATAATGGGGAAATAACAGTTAAGGGAGAACTGGATTACGAAGACTGTAATTTATATGAAATTAATATTGATGCCGTAGATAGAAGTCCATTCCCATTAACTGGACACTGCAAAGTAATAGTAAAACTCCTAGATGAGAATGATAATACCCCAGAGATGGTCATAACCTCCATATCTCTGCCGGTCCAAGAGGACGCTCCAGTGGGGACTGTCATCGCCCTGATCAGTCTGTCCGACCGCGACTCCGGTCTCAATGGGCAGGTGACCTGCTCACTAACACCCCATGTCCCCTTCAAGCTGGT
>NW_027398952.1:0-9350 GCF_003265705.2 Callorhinus ursinus | reverse complement strand
ACCAGCTTGAAGGGGACATGGGGTGTTAGTGAGCAGGTCACCTGCCCATTGAGACCGGAGTCGCGGTCGGACAGACTGATCAGGGCGATGACAGTCCCCACTGGAGCGTCCTCTTGGACCGGCAGAGATATGGAGGTTATGACCATCTCTGGGGTATTATCATTCTCATCTAGGAGTTTTACTATTACTTTGCAGTGTCCAGTTAATGGGAATGGACTTCTATCTACGGCATCAATATTAATTTCATATAAATTACAGTCTTCGTAATCCAGTTCTCCCTTAACTGTTATTTCCCCATTATTCGAATCAATTATAAATTTAGATTTGACGTTGTCAAGAACAAGATCACTAAAGAGGTATACTATTTCCTTATTAATGCCGTCATCTGCATCTGAGGCGTTCAGTTTAATAACTAATGTCCCATTTGGTGCATTTTCTAATAATCTGATATTATAAACTGATTTATCAAATTTGGGGGCATTATCATTCGCATCCAATACGTTGATCAATAATTGAACTGTACCTGTTAGTTCAGGTTTTCCTCCATCAATTGCAGTCAGTAATAAAAGATGTTCCTGGATTTCTTCTCGATCTACTGCTTTCTTTAAGACCAGCTCTAAAATGTTTGTTTCTTCTTCATTTGCTTTAACATCCAAATCAAAATATTCATTAGGATTTAATTTGTATCTCAATTCTGCGTTTGCTCCGACATCCATATCAGATGCGCCCTCTAGCGGAAACCGGGAATCCACTATTCTTGACTCTAAAATAAATAATCTTTGTTCCTGTCGGAAAAACCTTGGCGGGTTGTCGTTAATGTCCTTCACCTCCACCTCTACATGGAAAACCTGCAGCGGCCTGTCCACGATCACCTCCAGGTGGATGCTACACTCCAGACTCCGCCCGCACAGCTCCTCCCGGTCGATCCGAGAATTCACAAACAAAATGCCATTCTGCAGATTTACCTCCAGAAGGTCTCTATGACCTTTGGACGCCACTCGGAAAAGGCGCGGCACCAGCTCCGCCTGCTCCAGCCCCAGGTCTTGGGCGATGCGGCCCACGAAGGTGCCGTGTTTGACCTCCTCCGGGACCGAGTAGTGGACCTGGCCGCTCCCGGCTTCCCAGACTGCGAGGAGCAGAAGCCAGAGCAGCAGGCGCGGGGAACCTGGACTTCTTCTCTGGGAATATACCATCGCAAATTCGTTGCAATTTTCAAATGTCTATTGCACTACCACACGATAGCTTTTGGAAACCTAATTCCCAATTTCCTATAATTTTTTATTTGCTCACCTTTTCAGCCTCAGCAGCAGACTAAAAAAAGGAGTAGCCTTTTCCTTTCTGTCTAAGGAAAATAAACTAATTCACTGATTTCCTTTATTGGGAAAGGGGGAAAAAAAAAAAAGCCAATCACCAAACTTGCGGTTTCCAGCGCCATCATGTGGATGAAAGGGTGAGTTTTTACTTTGTTGTGTTTTATTTGCCTTATATTTCCCAATTTCAATGACTTTTAGGTATTCTTTATTTTCCTTATCTCTAATTTAAATACATCGTTAAGATTATAATAAAGAATATCAATTTTCATTAAAATACTGCAAAATCAATGCTACTTTAGTCGTGCCACACCAGTCTTTACTAGAGTAATTTGTATTGGTCTATTCTATTTAGGGAGTGACTTTATATAATTCCTAACTAAAATTAAAGGTTTTAGTTTTCTACTTATTTTCATATTTAAATATATCTTGTTAAATTTCTTGAGTGTTTTCTATTATTTTCATGGGATGTTTGTACACTACTTCTATGTTATTCATGAAACAAATTTATATTTCTATTTGCAGCATTTAATATTGGCTTTTTGTTGATGTTATCTTTAAAGTAACAAACTACTTGAATAGCATTCTTGTGTGAGTTACAGTTTGGAAGTCTGATGTTTAAATTGCTAAAAATCCATTTCTTTAATTTCTCCCTATATCAACTACTTTTAATGTTGACTAAAAACTCATATGTGGAGATTTAAAATTTCTAGAGGTCAAAATCATAGTAAAAACACTTTTGGTCAGTATCTTGACACCATTTTTCAAATCAGATGCATCTAGGCAGCATTTCTTCAACTGATAAATCACAGTTCATATAAACTGTGAAAGTACATATCTTTGCTTTTATGCAGCAAATCAAAATACTAATATTTTCCTGTAGATATACTACTCCATAAAGTGTTTGGGTTCCAGTAAAAATTAAAATATTGAAAATAAACCACATTATTAACTGGACTATGTTAATTTCATCTCTTTTTAATCATCCTTTTGATTTACTGCATGGTACCACTTAGACTTATAAATATGGCCAGAAGAAAATGTCCCAAAAGAAAATGTCACCAATTTTTTCCACTGAAAAGAAATTTAACCTTCTGCTTGTGTCTATACTACCTAGAATTCCTTAAATATTAAAAAGCCTCCTTACCTATGAAGACATTGGGTCCAGGAAATCAATAATTCTATTACTTGACACTTTTACATGTAAAGCATAAACCCCAAATATATTCCTTTTTAAAAAAGATTTTATTTATTTATTTGACAGAGAGAGAGAGATCACAAATAGGCAGAGAGCCAGGCAGAGGGAGAGGGAGAAGCAAGCTCCCTGCTGAGCACGGAGCCTGATGCGGGGCTTGATCCCAGGATGCCAGGATCATGACCTGAGCCAAAGACAGATGCTCAACCGACTGAGCCACCCAGGCACCCCCGCAAATATATTCCTTACTTTTGGTTTAAGTTTCATGTGAGACTTGTATTATTTTTGTGTCAATGTATAAAAGAAATGTGGAAAAATGGTAATATAAAGAATAGTGAGAAGATAAGAAATTACTTGAAAATACAAAATCAATTGAAATACTTTCACTTCCCAGTATTCAAAGTAGTAAAGAATTAGAATAATGTTACTGGATTCATTTCTTATATAATATTTAGCAGTACATTTATCATTCCCTTTAGTTTTTCAAAGATTCTTACTCTCTACTAACATCACTTTCCCCTCAGCATTCAGATCACCCAAACACGAAAGAATCTGAACATTAATCAATTTTCCAGATTATTTATCTTTTACCGATAATGATAATTTGAAAACATTTTAATACACACAGCTAAAAAAACAAAAATGATAATAAATGTGCTGAAAATGTCATCAGTTAAGGTTGATTTACCTTCTATTGTGGAACCATGACTGATGTGAAACTCCAAAACCATGCTATAAATAAATTTACTTTTGAAAAAAGTGAATGTCAAGTATTTAACAGCCAAACCGACAGTGTGATGTTAACTATGTATGCATGGTGATTGATAGAATATTATATTTCAACATTTTGAAAATATACACAATGGGAAAAATGGCATCAACACTTTCATATACTTCTTTCAGTTTGTAATTTTTTTAGGTAAATACATAGATGTTTATTTTTTTAAGATTTTATTTATTTATTTGAGAGAGAGAGCACAAGCAGGGGAGAGGGAGAAGCAGACTCCCTGCCAAACAGGGAGCCCGATACAGGGCTCCATCCCAGGCCCCTGGAATGATGACCTGAGCCAAAGGCAGACGCTTAACCAACTGAGCCACCCAGGTGCCCCAATATATAGATATTTCAAGAGAAAACAAGACTCTTGACATTTGACCCATCTTCCCACATCTGTTAGATAATATTAAGTTTTTGAATGATCATCTGCATTAGTCTTTCAATGCTCAACTGTTTAGGAGGACGTTAAGTTCTCAACAATTATAGGCTTTCTGGTCTTAATTCCACAGACAACTCCATAGGTGGAGAAAATTCTTTAAATCTTTTTCCAAACCATTCTTTCAATTAAATATTATAAATTACCTTATTAACTGATCTTTTCACTTGCTAGTTTCTTTAAATTTTTAATTATATTTAAACCTTGTTATAGAAATTAAACTCCTTCCTTGACCATGAATTTAGGTTAAGAAAATCAGGTAGAGTTTTGAGGAATCTCTACTTAATATAATGGGAAGCATTCCAAGAAGATGTTACACTAGAAAATTTAACTTTGCATGGGACTCTAGATGCCCTTCATTACCTACAAAACTCCAGAATGAAATTTTAATAAGCTATATTTCTCTCCTATCTGTAAAAATTTACATAGGTCTACCACACTGCTCAGAAACAACAGGTGAAGGTAATCTTTTAGAGATTTATAAATAATTTATGCAGCTGTGTCAAATTTGACCAAAAAATTAATTATGAAACATTATCCTATGAAAGCACATTAGTGCATATGGTATATATATCTTTACATTATTTTTTAATGGTTCAACTTCCCTATAAAATACTGTGCTAAAATATTTATATTTTATATCCACTCTGGGGAGAAAAATCTGAGAGTAATTTCAAAGTACCTATAAGTGAAAAAGTAAAGTACATTAAGTATAGTTTTTACTCACAATCCTATTGCCTTTATTATTGCCAAATAGGCTCATTTAAAAGTGGAAAGGGACAACAGAGCTAAAATTTAAAACTTTTGGTTCTATTACCTGTATTCATAATAATATCCACGTAGCCTCAAGCAAGTTTTTTATGTCTCAGCCACAGTTTATTCATCATTTAATTGAGATAAATTATGATCTTTTAGGTTATATTCAGTTTTAAAATCCTAGGTCAAGTCAGTAGAAACTTGCTGAGGTGCACGATTCTTAGAGCACTAACCAGTGTCGAGGATGAAAAAGAAGAAAGCAGGGTAATTAAACAGTAATAAACTTCAATAAGCTTGGTTCTTATGATTTAGTGGTGAGGAGGAAGAAACAAAGTTTCAAATAAAGTACAAAATTTTTATTCTACTAACTTTATTTCACATACTACAAAATAGAACTGGGAAATGAGTGGGAAAGAAAAAAATGTTCAGAAAATTTGTAATGACAGACATCATTATAGGAGATAAAAAAGTAAAAGAAATAAAATATTTATTTCAATTAAAACTTTTCCATAAATGCCCTAAATCCATATCTATGAGATATTTATGTTATCCATCTTTTATTTATTTATTTTTTAAGATTTTATTTATTTATTTGACAGAGGCATAGAGAGAGCACAGATAGGCAGAGCGGCAGGCAGAGGGAGAAGAAGAAACAGGCTCTCCGCGGAGCAGGGACCCCAATGCAGGACTCTATCCCAGGACCCTGGGACCATGATTTGAGCCAAAGGCAGCCGCTTAACCGACTGAGCCACACAGGTGCCCCATTATCCATATTTTAAGGAAAATAATGACATTTACAACAATTATAACTTCTCAAGCACAATATCCAAAATTCACTATAAAATTATCAGACTTGGGGCGCCTGGGTGGCTCAGTTGGTTAAGCGACTGCCTTCGGCTCAGGTCATGATCCTGGAGTCCCGGGATCGAGTCCCACATCGGGCTCCCTGCTCAGCAGGGAGTCTGCTTCTCCCTCTGACCCTCTTCCCTCTCATGCTCTCTGTCTCTCATTCTCTCTCTCAAATAAATAAATAAAATCTTAAAAAAATAAAATAAAATTATCAGACTTACCAAGCAAGAGGATCATGAGAAAAAAAATCACAATAAAAAAGGCACACATATTATCCACTTACTACAGTGATCTGATAGAGCACAAATAAACTGTGATTACTACATTGAAATAAACACATACTAAAATAAAGAACTTCACCAGAAAAATGAAACTATTTTCGAAAGGAAAGCTAGAATTCTAAAGCT
The DNA here is from genome assembly GCF_003265705.2 of Callorhinus ursinus. Classification (NCBI taxonomy): domain Eukaryota; kingdom Metazoa; phylum Chordata; class Mammalia; order Carnivora; family Otariidae; genus Callorhinus; species Callorhinus ursinus. Next base: position 3,622 of record NW_027398952.1, on the reverse strand, counting down.
AAAAAATTTCACAATTGAAGTATAGATTACATTCATGATTTTAATAGTAGATTGAACTAAGAAGAGAAAAGTGCTGATTTAGAAGATTGGTCAGAACAAATATCCAGCATGTAATAAAGAGACCAAAAATTATCCTCAAAAAACAGAAAGGGGCATAGAAGATATGAGAGATATAGTGAAAATATTTCACACACATATCCCTTGAGTTACAGAAGAAGAGGATAAAAAACATGATGCAGAAGCGATATTTGAAGGCAGGCTGCTGAAATTTTTTCTGCAATGATGAAAGACACCAAGCCACATATTCAAGAAGCTTTCAATACTGCAAACAAGATAAAATCAAAGAAAACTAAAACTGAGCATATAATAAAGCCACTGAAAATCAAAAACTAAGAAAATTATAAAAAAGCAGCTGGAGGAAAAGAAAAAAGGCACACTACCTGAACAATAAACTTACAGCAATTTATTTCAAGAATGGCATTCATTTCAGGGATACCATCTTGAAAGTGCTTGGAAAAAAATCACTTCTAACCCAGAATTTGATACTCAGCAAAACTCTTTTTCAAAAGTGATGATGAAATAAGCATAGTTCTGATATACAAAAAGTTGGAGAATTCTTAACCACCACTAAAGGAAATATTAAAGAATTTCTTCAGGAGAAAAATGATCCCAGAAAGAAAAAAAAAACAAATGTAACTGTACAAAACATGATAATAATGTAATCTATGCCTAGAATAAATGTATAACTGAAAGGCATATACCAAACAAAAGTGGAAGCAGACAAATGGAGTTATTATTCAAGGTCCTAGCATTGTCTGAAAGTGTTAAAAGCACTAATTTAATTTAAATTTTAACAAGTCAGTGATGCTTGTTTTAAAATCCAGGAAATCAATAAAGAAAGTAGTAAAAGAATGTACTGTATAATTGAAAAGATAGTAGAGAAAATGAGTTATTAAAATATACCAATCCAGATAAAGACAAAAAAGGAAGAGAAGTAGGAAGGAATTTTTAAGGATTTTTAAAAAACTACACCGAACATAATTAATGATAAATTAATTTTTTTAAGATTTTATTTATTTATTTGAGAGGAGAGAGAGAGCACAAGCAGGGGGAGGGGCAGAGGGAGAAGCAGATGGGGGGGAGCTCAATCCCAGGACCCTGGGATCATGACCTGAGCCAAAGGCAGATGCTTAACGACTGAGCCACCCAGGTGCCCAAAGATAAATTATTTAAATTTTTCCTTTGATTTCATAAATGAGACAAGGTTGCTCAGTATTGCCATTTCTGTTTACCATAATACTAATGGTCCAACTCAATGCCATTAAAGCACACAAAAGATATAATGGGTATAAGAATCGGGAAAGAAAAAGTTACAGCTATCATTATTTGTTGATGGCATGATTGTCTATTTGAAAAATACAAAGCACCTAAAGATAAATTATTAGAATTAATACGATTTTAACAAGTTACCTGGATAATATGTCAATACAAAAACACACTATAGATTCATATGTACCATTTTTTTTTATTTTGAGAGAGAATGTGCAGGAACAAGGGGGGAGAGGCAGAAGGAGTGGGAAAGAGAGAGAGAATCTTAAGCAGCTCTGAGCTCAGCGCGGAGCCCAATGTGGGGCTCGATTTCACAACCCTGAGATCATGACTTGGGCTGAAATCAAGAGTCAGATGCTTAACCTACTCAGCCACCCAGGAACCCACATTTCTAAATAGATTCAATGCATTCCAAATAAGAACCTTACTAAGTTATTCTTATGGAATTTATATACAAATTTTGGATGAAATAAAAGAGGAAACAGGGCATTGATTTAAAAAACCTTTTTTTTAAGTCTAGTAGATTAGAACAACAAAAAAGATCATACCTATAGAATGGATAATTATTTTGTAAAAACATGGAATTCACTTTTAAGAAATGTTGCTTCAGTTGAATGTCATTGGGGAAAATTAATCTTGACCTGTATGTTACAAAAGACAAAAAAAAAAACTGGAAAAGGATTGTATATCTAAGATGAACATGAAACAAAAAATACCAAAGAAATTATCTTCATGACACAGAATAAAGATGAAAAGATTGATAAATTGAACATAACTAAAATTAAAATTTTCTATTCACCAAAAAACTAATGAAGAGCAGAAGAATGCATAAGCAAGAAAGATGTTACATCCAGAATATAAGAAATTTTGAAAAACAATAGAAAATGCACCACAATAGAAAAATAGGCAGAGACTTGAATAGCTATTGTACAAAATAAGATATAAAAATGGCCAATAATAATAAAGAAAGGGGCTCAACTTCATTTATAAATCAGGAAAAATAAAATGGAAATACTAAACATACCCAGCAAAATGGCAACTATGTAAACAATCTGACAGTGCCAAATTTTGGAGATGATGTAGAGCAATGCACTGCCAGCACAAGTGTAAATGGGTAAAAACATTTGAGAAAGCTGTTTGATATATTAAAGATGAATATAGGTATATATTTTATGCTCTACTAATTTCAGTCTTACTTAAATAATAGAGAAAATTGTGCACATGGGCACTGAAATTTTTTTAATATATTTATGGCAGCATTATTTGAAACAGACATAAGGAGAAACTGCAAAATCGTCAACAGTGAGATAAACAACTGATACTACAGTGGTAAAATAAACTACTAGAGAGAAAACAAACTAAGTGCACTCCAACTCCACATGGCAATAGGGATGATTCCGTAGAATGATGAATGACAAATACGAAGAACACACAAACACAGGCACACACTAACACATTTTGTGCAATTCTATTTAGATAAAGTTCAGGAAACAGGTAAAAATTAGTAACAGTTATAAAGTTAAAACTGGCTACATTTGGGGGAAAAAAGGGAAAGTGATTTTGGAGGTGCATTTAAGTAGCTTTTTTTTTTTAAAGAATTTATTGATTTATTTGAGACAGAGAGAATGAGAGAGAGAGCACATGAGAGGGGGGAGGGTCAGAGGGAGAAGCAGACTCCCTGCCGAGCAGGGAGCCTGAAGCGGGACTCGATCCAGGGACTCCGGGATCATGACCTGAGCCGAAGGCAGTTGCTTAACCAACTGAGCCACCCAGGCGCCCTTAAGTAGTTTCTTAAGTGGAATGGAAGTAACATAAGTTTTCACTTTAAAATGATTGAGTTATATTACATCTGGGCACTTTTTGACATATTATAGGCAAATAAAAGAAAAATGTTCTCTTAAAGTTGATTACAACTGAGAATAAATAGATGAAGATGGTAAGCACAAAATGTATAACAGTTATATAAATATGCATTGAATAATGAAGATTTTTAAAAACAACACATATTGCCTTGGGTCTTATTAATTCTGAAATATATTAGCTAAAATGGGTATATAAGAAGTAAAAAAACATGTCAGGGAAATTTCATTCTGAACTTTTTTTAATTAGGAAGAAATTAGTAGAATAAAGGAAAATAAAACATTAGATTAAAAATTCAGATTTAATAAAGGATATTTAAAACTAACCTTTGAAAGGGAATCTCCAGTTACTGGCTGCAGATCCTCTCTGTCCCTAGAGTCAGGTACACTGGGGCTGAAGGCCATGAGGTCGGTCTTGGGCGGGCCCTCCCCGG
>NW_027398951.1:0-9363 GCF_003265705.2 Callorhinus ursinus | reverse complement strand
AGGCAATAGTACACATGGGTCGGGGAGAGCATGTGTGGGAGAGTTTCAGGGTGGTGCGATTGCTATTTAATACACAATGATCAGGGAGACCTGGCCGGTGAGAGGACATTTCCCTGGAGACCTGTAGGATTTGGGGAGCCATCACTCAGGTATCTACAGAAATCGTGATCCAGAGGCAACGAAGAACAAGTGCAAGTGTTTTGCAACGGAGGCCTTCAGGACCCAGCCCAGGTCAGCCAGGTGCTCTGGGGGCCCCTGGGCTCTCTTTTCTGCTCCCCCTTCCCCCCAAGGCCCTCGCCAGAGAGTCATCCCGTTGAAGACCAGGCCTCTAAGAGAGAGGAGAGGTGAGTGGGGCCATTCATTCCCTCCATCATGAACCACTGAATTTCAGGTCAAGGTTTTTGGAGGCACCGCCCAGGTGCCAGATCCTCCCTGGGACTAAAGCACACATTTCTGATCCTTCTTGCGAAACACTGTTTGTGGGGAGGAGACATCAGACAAAAAAACCCAGCACTGATTTCTGGTCCTCAGACAGGGTAACCCCCAATGGGACGGGCTTAGGTAGAACCCTTTTCCTGGCCCAGGTCCTGCCTGCTCCCTAGGGTCTCCCTCCCGTCACTCCAATAGCCAGGCCCTCTCCGTGTCCGGAGTCCTGTCTCAAGGGCAATTGTTAGCCTGAGGGTCACAGGCGTGGTCTGTTGTGTGGGGCTGCCCCGCCCTTGGACCCTCCTGGGACTGATCTCCGTGTGGACTGTTGTAGCCTCAGGACATGGGCACAGGGACAGAAGGATTGTGGAGGGTACCAGGGCGTCTCCCTGAAGATGTGGCTCACTGCCTGTCACCGTGTCCCCCAGAGGTCCCTGCTCAGCAGGACCTACTTCTGGCTCCTGGTCTTCCTGGAGGTGCCTTTGCTCCTGAGCATGCTCAGTGCTGTCCTCTGAGTGAACAGGTCTCAGAGGGGCTCTGGCGACAGGTGACATCAGCCCAATAAAACCAGTACACCAATTGCTCATCAATGGATAGGATGATGGGGTGCACAGGTAGATGGTGGGCTTGATGAAAGCAATCCAGATTCATTGAAAACAAGTACCAAAGAGCCTGTTTAAGTTTGGGTTTCTTCAAAATCAGATCCTGAGGGAAGGACTTTGGGGCAATTAGTTTATGAAAAGGTGATCCCAGGAAGTATAGTGAGGAAACAGGGAGGTGGGGAAAGCCAATGAAGTGTACTTTGATGGAGGAGCTATCCCAGTAGCAACTGGGCTCCATCCCACTGGACGGCCTCAGAGATACTGCGTAGGACATGCCTCAGAGCTGGCCCACTTAGCAGTGAGGAAGCTGAGGCAGGGATCCACATACATCTGTCCTCAAGGTGGGGGAAGATGGCGGGGCTTCCTGTTTTCTCACAGAGTGGTGAGCGAAGGCCCCTTATGTGGAGAAAGAGTATTGTAGGCTGATGTCCCCTCCTGGGGACATGGCTTCTGTGCCACTTCTGGCCTGTTCTGCTCAGAAAGCCACACACAGTCTTATAGGTAAACAGAGTCCTCAGGCAAAGAGGTGGGAGAGCTGAAGACGGGAAACCACTGGCCAGTCCAAGGCTGTCCACTGTTGCCCCAGAGCTCCAGTGGGCAAAGAAGATATGAGCCAGGGTGCCAACAGGGTGTGCGAGAGGGGCCCAGTGAGACTTTGGAGAGGACATCAGGCAAACCCGCAGGCTGCGAGCCAGGCGAGGGGCTGGCGAGGTGGAGAGCTTCAACAAAGGCCCAGTGTGGGGCGGGGACACAGCATTTGTGAGGATCCGGCGTGGGGACAGTTACTGGGACCCGGAAGGGGGAGGGGATTGGCCACGAGCTGAGCTTGGGGGGACACTCCTGGAGGTTGATGTTGTTGAGCAGCTTAAGCAGAAGAGCAGCTCCAACCATCATACTGAATGTGAGTCAAGACTAATTTGGGAGAGGAGTCCTTATAAGGGAGCATTTCATTCTTCAGTCAGTGCCAGCAGGAGCTGAGTTCCTGTGAGAGTTTAGGGCTATGGGTTCAGAAAGCTGTTTCTGGACCCTGAGCCTCCTGGGTCCCCTCTTCTCCCTTTCCCTCCATTCCTCACGACCACATCCTCATGTGTCTGCTGAGTCCGGATGCTCAAGGTGGAGGCTTGAGCGGAGGGACAGGAGTGTGGGGCCCTCAGCGCGGGGCCGTCCGGCCCTGGTACCAATCAGCTTTGACACTGATATTGACTTTTGAGGCCACAGGACCTGAGCACAAAAGCAGGTGGGGGAGAGGCAGAGCCTGGGCCTCATGCCCAGGAGGAAACACCTGCCAGTCACCGTGTCCCTCCTACAGGTCCCTGCTCGGCAGTGTCCACTTCCTGCTCCTCATTCTCCTGAAGGTACCCTTGTTTCTGATTATGCTCAGTGCCGTCCTCTGGGTCAACAGGCCTCAGTGGGCAACTTGTGGGACACAGAGTCGGCCTGATGAAGACAAGCTGCGGCCCTCCTTGAGCATCCATATCCTGTCCAGAGACACTGCCACTCAGACTAGAGGAGGAAGAACTTCTGACCCCAAACCTTCTATCTCTTCTCACCTTATTGCCAAAAACTGGTAAATAAAGAGAAAATCTTGAAAAAAATGCAATAAAATATATCACACACACACAATTGTGTATATAATGAAGATGTGCATAGTGCTTGTATGGGGAGAAGGGGAAAAGCACTCCATAGGACTCTTAAATGCCAGCAGAGAGCACCAAGCCTGGTTGGTCAGAGGAGCCCAAGGTGAGGGAGGGCCTGCTTTTCGTTGACCTTGCCCTCCTGAGAACCCCCAGGGCAGCCTCTCAACTCAACATTCCTTCCTTTCTCTACCCACTCACCAAATATTCACCAAGAGCCTATGTAGCTAGCACCAGCCTATGTAGACCTTGACCTGTGAGAAATCACCAAAAACAGTCCCAACCTGAACTGAGTTCTTGGGAGTATGGATGGCAAAGGGAGGGGCGGGGCTTAGAATAAAGCAGCTGTTTGTGGAAACCAGGTCCTGCCCAGGCAAACCCTCTCTCTCTTCTCAGTGTCGGCCTACCTAATGCCCAAAGTCAGCTGCTGAGCTGAGGGGTTGGGAGTGAGTATATCCAGATATCCAAGTCTGGCCCAAATGTGGTTATTAGATCCACAGGGTCTTGGATCAGAGAGACCTGGGAGCAGAAAGGAGGGACCTGGGGCCTCCTCTTGAGGAGGCAGCTCAGTGTCTGTCACTGTGTCCCTCACAGGTCCCTGCTTAGCAAGGTCCACTTCTTACTCCTGGTCATCCTGGAGGTGTCCCTGCTCCTGACCATGCTCAGTGCTGGCTTCGGGGTGTCCTCCCTCCTTCTGGGCACCCCGACCAAGAGAAGCTTCAGCCCTTCATGCCTTTGGATATGCTACCCAGACACACAGCCCTTCAGATGAGAGAAGATAAGATACACCACATCTGATTTATCCATTTTTCTGTTGATGGTTTTGGGTTGTTCCCATCTGGGGCTTATTTCACAGCCAGGGCTGCCATGAACATTTTTGTACAGGTCACCTAGTACATATGTGAAATGATTTCACTAGGGTACATACTTAGGGATGTACTGAAATTGCTGGGGTTTAGGGTTTGTGCACACCCAACCATGCTAGATAATGCCAGATGATTTTCCAAACCCATTAGTGGCCCCACTTAGCTCCCATCAGCTATGACTGAGGGCTCCTATTGCCCTGCCTCTGTGTGTGACTACTTGGATTGTCAGACATTTTCATTGTTAACTTTTGGCCAGTTTGAAATAGTGCTTTGTTTCACCATCCACAGGGTGGCCAGGTTGTGCAGCCAAGGCAGGTAAGTGTGAGCAGGAAAGAGGCCCATGCAGGTTTCAAGGTCACTGAGAACAGACAACATGCACACAGGCTCAGGGATTGCAGTATTTACTTACGGTATTTACTCTACAGAAGTAGAGAGAGAGGGATCCAGGCGTTACATCCGTCCCCCATGGCCGGTGCTTCCACTCAGCAGTCCGTGTGGGCAGTGTGGCCGCATGAACCCCAGGTGTCCTCCTGAGCACCTTTTCACTTCCTGTTGTATTCCCTCTTCTGTTCAAGTTTGCTCATCTTTCTCAGGTTTCTCTTTTCCTTGCTGAATTAGAGGACTCATCCTCACGTTGGTGAAATTTTATCAATGATGGCTTTCAAATATGCGCTCCCATATTTTGTGACTTGTCTTTTCATTCTGGACTCTTCATGAAGTGTATTTGAATTCATCAAAAGTATTTTGGTTTGTACTTTTTGTACCATATTCAAGAAACCTTTATTATCCCAAAGTTATAAAAATATCCTCCTATATTTTTTCTAAATACTTTAAAATTCTGCAGTTCACATTTAGTCCTGGATCCATCCGAGTCTGACTTTTTTTTCTTACATGATGTGAGGTTGGAACCACTTTCCTTTTTTCCCCATATGGATGACCACATACTCCAACATTTTTATTGTTTTTCTTTCTTTCCTCATTTATATGAGTTATATCAAGTGTCCATGTAAAAACAGGTCTGTTTACCGATGCTCTATTCTGTTAGGCTACTTACTTATCTGTGTTCATTACCATATTGTCCTAATCATGTTAGCCATAGAGAGTCCCTCTACATTATATTTTTTTAGAAAAAACTGGGAGAAAGATTAAAGAATAAAAATAAAAAGAAAGACTAATAGGATTGAGAGACGCATAATATAATATCCAGAATGTCCAGGATCCGATAGAAACCACTCACTTTATCAAGGACCAGCCATCTGTAGATTCAGTGCAATCCCTATCAAGATTCCAATGGCATTTTTTATACTGGTAGAAAAACAACTCTTAAAATTTATGTGGAATCAGAATAGACCCCGAATAGCCAAAGCAATTGTGAGAAAGAAGAACAAAGCAGGAGACGTGACACTTCCTGATATCAAGCTATACTATATAGCAATAGTCATATATCTATGACTGTATATATGACTATTTATCTATGAAGCTATATTATAAAGCGTCTGCCTTCGGTTTGGGTCATGCTTTCAGGGTCCTGGGATCGAGCCCCGCATCGGGCCCCGCATCGGGCCCCGCATCAGGCCCTACATCGGGCTCCCTGCTCCGCAGGAAGCCTGCTTCTCTCTCTCCCACTCCCCCTGTTTGTGTTCCCTCTCTCACTGTGTCTCTCTCTCTCTGTCAAATAAATAAATAAAATCTTTAAAAAAATAAAAATAAAAATAATTCTAGTCTAACAGGATTGCTTCTCAGCTGCTGAGTCCCCCTGGATGATTCAAATACTGTGATCCTGGCCACCCAGGGGTTAGAACTAGACCCACTGTATCCTGATGGCCTTTTCTCCTCAGGCTGAGTCCTACAGCCTGCTCAGTCCCCAAGCCCCATCCTGCTCATCAGCCTGAGCTGTTGGCTCAGGAATCACTGTGTCTCCACTAGAGGTGGACCCAGACATTCACAGGTCCAGAGCTTAAGGTGCAACCAGGGGACTGGAGCCTACAGGGTAGTTCAGACTAGAATAAGTCGGGGCCCTCACCACCTGTGCCCAGGGGAGGGGATGGAACCAGGAAGAAAGACAAGACACATCTGACTCTAGTCCAGGGCTTCAGTTTTATTGAGAAGCAGCAACCACACAGCTCTTCTGGATTTCTTACCCCCTGGAAGTGGTAGAGAGACCCAGTGCCCCCTACTGAACATGGTCAGCTGGCTTGGAATTTGAGGTGGTGACTGATGTAGGAAACAAAGACAGAAGAAAAATTATTAAATTTTCTTACTATCTACAGCCCACTGACAAGTCCTTGAAATAGGCAGAGTGACATTCCTCTAGGATCTCAGCTGCCTTGATGTTAATACTTTGCTAAGGGCAAAAGGCAATGTTAGTTTAAATCCGAGGACCCTGTAAGTCTCCTTTAACATACAAAGATTCCTTTGGAAACTTCCTTTATCTCTCCTCCCCAAGATACATGTTGGCAATCATTCCTCAAGGTATGACCCACCGATATCCATCTGAAGGGTCTCATGACTCAGGTTTTATTAGACAGTAATAAATGACCTTTTCTCAACAATAACTAGGCCCCTCAAGGTCCTTGAAACTTTGCTTCCAAAATTCCTCAGAGACTTACGCTATCCCCAACCCCTTACCCACTTAAAAGGATATAACGGGCCACTCCACATGACCCCGGTGCAGCTCTTTCTGCCCATGGGTCCTGTCCCTGTGCGTTCTTTAATAAAACCACCTTTTTGCACCAAAGATGTCTCAAGAATTCTTTCTTGGCCATCGGCTTCAAACCCTAATATCTTTCCCACATCAGTGACAACGGACAATGCTTCTTCTTATTGCTCATGAGTGAGGGAAGCAGCTCTTTAAATACTATGATCAGGGCCAGCGAGGTCTAAGGAAAGGCGGCTGAGGGGATGAGAAGACATCCCCGACAAGGAGACAGAGGTGCCAGGATGAAGAAAGATGGGCAGAAATGGACGGGAGGTTTGGGGTCGGGGAAGTCTACCTTGCAGTGAGGGGAGAAAGGTCTGCCGTTTGGCTCTGCTCTGGCATCCCATGAAGAGCCTCAAAGTCATCTTTAATATTATCTCTAAATTGAATTATCTGTACAATCACAGGGCTGCACTGACATAAATGTTTATCCTACTATTTCTACATGTGTTTTATTCCTACCAAAACACAAATAAATTAATATTTTAACTCAGGAATCATTTTTATAACCCAATTAATTATGCCTTATGACCACTTGCATATAAAAAGTTGATTCAGGAGCATTACACATTTCTGGTATACCATATATATATATATATTTTTTTTTTTATTTTGTCCCCAGAGTACTTACACTTTCCCTTCAGCCACAAGCGCTCAGCATCTCCGAGAGCCCAGGTACACGCAGCCGAGGGGTCTCTCCTGGCATCCTAGAGACAAACTTGTGCCCACATGGACACTATCAGGGACTGGGGCAACCGAGGCTCCAGGTCCAGGCAGCAGTGGAACTCAGCATCCTCCAGGCTGGTGTTGGGAGCCAACCCAAGCACTTACCTCTTCCCACTCTAAAAGATCCCAGAAATTTTGTAACCCTACTTTGGCAACTCTCTTTTCTTCATATGTTGAGAGCTACACAAAATGAAAGTGTCCCAGGGCTCTCTGAACCTCAGAGACACCTTAAAGCCAAAGAGAAAGCAGATACTTCTGATTCCAGCCCAAGGAAAGGCAAGAACATTTGCCTTTAACTTGGTCTTTGCTTCATTATTCTTTTCCCTTGCAAAAGACAGACCCAATTCACTGTGTGGATGGTCCCCATGCTCTTCCATGTTCAGCATGCTGACATCCTAGGCTTTTAATCTGCATTTCTCTGTAGCAGCCCCTTGAAACACCTATATTCCATCAACTCTGGCAGATATCCTGGGAGGTCACTTAGCAACTGTATAGTACATTATTAGTTTCAGATATAGTGTTCAATGATTAATTAGTTGCATATAACACCCAGTGCTCATCACAACACCTGCCCTCCTTAGTACCCATCACCCAGCTACTCCATACCCCCAACCCCCTCCCCTCTGAAACCCTCAGTTTGTTTTCCTGGAGTCCATAGTCTCTCATGGTTTGCCTCTTCTTGGGTGAGAGCCTCAGGCAGGTGAGGGGTGGAAGGTGGAAGGTCTGAGCAAAGGCAAAGCTCAGGGCAGGGGAGTGCCCTGGAAAGCCAGTGGGGCAGGAATCTGGGGGGTCAGGTAGATGTGGATAGGCAAGGCAAGCAAATGGACTTCAGCAAAGAATTATACACCATGATGGAGTGAGGTTTATTCCAGGTAGGTAAGTTTGGTTCAACTTTGAAACACGAACCACTGTAATCCACCATACCAAACTAAGGAAAAAAAAATCATAGGATCATCTCAAATGACACTGAAAAAGCATATGACAAACTCCAATACCCACTCATGATAAAAAAGAAACTCATAAAAACAAGAACAGAGGGAATTTCCTCAACTTGATGAAGATCATCTAAAAGAAAAATACAGCTGTCATCATACTGAACAATGAAAAACTAAATGCTTTCCCTCTGAGATCATGAGCAAGGCAGAGATGCCCACTCTCACCATGTATTCATCTTAGCCCTGGAAATTCTGGCTATTGCAGTAGGTCAGATAAAGAACTAAAGGCATGGAGAATGGAAAAGAAGAAGAAAGCTGTCCCTGTTTGCAGATGACATAACTGTCTATGTAGAAAATCTCAAACCATCTGTAAAACCTCATAGAACTAAGAGGTGAGTTCATCAGGTCATGGGATACAAGATTGACACACACAAGTCAATCACATTTCCATATACTAACAAGTGAACATATGCAAACCAACACTTAAAATGCATTCCATTTACACTTTCTCCAAAGAAAATGAAATGTTTAGGTACAAACTTAACAAACTATGTCCTGGGTATGGATGCCAAAAATGGCAAAATGCCAAGGACAGAAATCAAAGAAAATTTAAATAAATAGACGTCAATTCTCCCGAAACCTGAGCTCTAATCTCTCTGACTGAAAACCAAATATCCTTTTTCCATGGGGCTCTAGAATTTCCCTGAGCTCCGGCCCTCTGTCGGCAGGGAGCTGGAGGGATCATGACAGCCTGATACTCAAGTACAAAAGGCATTTCTTTTTTTTAATTTCTTTATTTAAATTTGATTAATTAACATATAATGTACTATCAGTTTCAGATTTAGGAGTTAGTGAGTCATCAGTCTTACACAGTACCCAGTGCTCATTACGTCACGTGCCCTCCTTAATGTCCATCACCGAGTTACCCCATTCCCCTGACCCCACTCCCCTCCAGAAAGCCTCAGTTTGTTTCCTATGATGAAGAGTCTCTTGTGGTTTGTACAAAAGGCATTTCTAGTTCCCAACCTCCTGAGGAGAAGGAGGGTATCAACCAGAGCACACTTGTGGCACTTCTTTAAGCCTCCAAAAGGTGGCGATAGTGGCCATTTGCAGAACTTCTGGGCGGAGCCTCTTTAAGGACTTAAAAATAACGGTACTCTAGACCACTATCCTTGATGAACATGGATGCATAAATTCTCACCAAAATGCTAGCCAATAGGATCCAACAGTACATTAAAAGGATTATTCACCATGACCAAGTGGGATTTATCCCTGGGCTGCAAGGTTGGTTCAACATCCGCAAATCAATCAACGTGATATGACACATTAACAAAAGAAAGAACAAGAGTCATATGATCCTCTCAATAGATGCAGAAAAAGCATTTGGCAATGTACAGCATCCTTTCTTGATCAAAACTCTTCAGAATATAGGGATAGAGGGTACATACCTCAATATCATAAAAGCCATCTATGAAA
>NW_027398950.1:0-9364 GCF_003265705.2 Callorhinus ursinus | reverse complement strand
AAAAAATTCATGGAAACCAATGAACATGAAAACACAACCGTTCAAAATCTTTGGGATGCAGCAAAGGCAGTCCTGAGAGGAAAGTATATAGCAATACAAGCCTTTCTCAAGAAACAAGGAAGGTCTCAAATACACAACCTAACCCTACACCTAAAGGAGCTGGAGAAAAAACAGCAAATAAAGCCTAAACCCAGCAGGACAAGAGAAATAATAAAGATCAGAGCAGAAATCAATGAAACAGAAACCAAAAGAACAGTAGAACAGATCAACGAAACTAGGAGCTGGTTCTTTGGAAGAATTAACAAGATGGATAAACCCCTGGCCAGACTGATCAAAAAGAAAAGAGAAATGACCCAAATAAATAAAATCATGAATGAAAGAGGAGAGATCACAAGCAACACCAAAGAAATACAAACAATTATAAACCATATTATGAGCAACTCTATGCCAGCAAATTAGATAACCTGGAAGAAATGGATGCATTCCTAGAGATGTATCAACGGCCAAAGCTGAACCAGGAAGAAATAGAAAACCTGAACACATCTATAACTACCAAGGAAATTGAAGCAGTCATCAAAAATCTCCCAACAAAAAAAGCCCAGGGCCAGATGGCTTCCCAGGGGAAATCTATCAGACATTTAAAAAAGAATTAATACCTATTCTCCTGAAACTGTTCCAAAAAATAGAAATGGAAGGAAAACGTCCAAACTTGTTTTATGAGGCCACCATTACCTTGATCCCAAAACCTGACAAAGACCCCATCATAAAGGAGAATTACAGACCAATATCCTTGATGAACATGGATGCAAAAATTCTCACCAAAATCCTAGCCAATAGGATCCAACAGTATATTAAAAGGATTATTCACCATGACCAAGTGGGACTTATCCCTGGGCTGCAAGCTTGGTTCAACATCTGCAAATCAATCAATGTGATAACAATACATTAATAAAAGAAAGAACAAGAACCATATGATCCTCTCAAGAGATGCAGAAAAAGCATTTGACAAAGTACAGCATCTTTCTTGATCAAAACTCTTCAGAGTATAGGGATAGAGGGTACATACCTCAATATCATAAAAGCCATCCATGAAAAACCCACAGTGAATATCATTCTCAATGGGGAAAAACTGAGAGCTTTCCCCCTAAGGTCAGGAACGCGGCAGGGATGTCCACTCTCACCACTGCTATTCAACATAGCATTAGAAGTCCTAGCCACAGCAATCAGACCACAAAAAGAAATCAAAGGCATCCAGATTGGCAAAGAAGTCAAACTCTCACTCTCTGCAGATGATATGATATTTTATGTGGAAAACACAAAACACTCCACCCCAAAACTGCTAGAACTCATACAGGAATTCAGTAGAGTGGCAGGATATAAAATCAATGCACAGAAATCAGTGGCATTCCTATATACCAACAACAAGACAGAAGAAAGAGAAATTAAGGTGTGGATGCCATTACACACCCAAAACCATAAGATACCTAGGATTAAATCTAACCAAAGAGGCAAAAATCTGTACTCAGAAAACTATAAGATACTCATGAAAGAAATTGAGGAAGACACAAAGAAATGGAAAAAGTTCCATGCTCATGGATTGGAAGAACAAACATGGTGAAGATGTCAATGCTACCTAGAGCAATCTACACATTCAATGCAATCCCCATCAAAATACCATCCACTTTTTTCAAAGAAATGGAACAAATAATCCTAAAATTTGTATGGAACCAGAAGAGACCCCGAATAGCCAGAGGAATATTGAAAAAGAAAAGCAAAGCTGGCGGCATCACAATTCCGGACTTCCAGCTCTATTACAAAGCTGTCATCATCAAGACAGTATGGTACTGGCACAAAAAGAGACACATAGATCAATGGAACAGAATCAAGAGCCCAGAAATGGACCCTCAACTCTATGGTCAACTCATCTTCGACAAAGCAGGAAAGAATGCCCAATGAAAAAAAGACAGTCTCTTCAACAAATGGCATTGGGAAAATTGGACAGCCACAGGCAGAAGAATGAAACTGGACCATTACCTTACACAACACACAAAAATAGACTCCAAATGGTTGAAAGACCTAAATATGAGACAGGAGTCCATCAAAATCCTAAAGGAGAACACAGGCAGTAACCTCTTCAACCTCAGCTACGGCAACTTCTTCTTAGAAACATTGCCAAAGGCAAGGGAAGCCAGGGCAAAAATGAACTATTGGGATTTCATCAAGATAAAAAGCTTTTGCACCGCAAAGGAAACAGTCCACAAAACCAAAAGACAACTGACAGACTGGGAGAAGATATTTGCAAATGACATATCAGATAAAGGGCTAGTATCCAAAATCTATAAAGAACTTATCAAACTCAACACCCAAAGAACAAATAATCCAATCAAGAAATGGGCAGAAGACATGAACAGACATTTTTCCAAAGAAGACGTCCAAATGGCCAACAGACCCATGAAAAAGTGCTCCACATCACTCGGCATCAGGGAAAGCCAAATCAAAACCTCGATGAGATACCATCTCACACCCGTCAGAATGGATAAAATTAACAAGTCAGGAAACGACAGATGTTGGTGGGGATGTGGAGAAAGGGGAACCCTCCTACACTGTTGGTGGGAATGCAAGCTGGTGCAACCACTCTGGGAAACAGTATGGAGGTTCCTCAAACAGTTGAAAATAGAGCTACCATATGACCCAGTAATTGCACTACTGGGTATTTACCCCAAAGATACAAATGTAGGGATCCGAAGGGGTACGTGCACCCTGATGTTTATAGCAGCAATGTCCACAATACCCAAACTGTGGAAAGAGCCAAGATGTCCCTCGACAGATGAATGGATAAAGAAGATGTAGTATATATATACAATGGAATATTATGCAGCCATTAAAGGAATGAAATCTTGCCATTTGCAATGATATGGATGGAACTGGAGGGTGTTATGCTGAGCAAAATAAGTCAATCAGAGAAAGACATGTATCATATGACCTCACTGATATAAGGAATTCTTAATCTCAGGAAACAAACTGAGGGTTACTGGAAGGGTGGGGGGTGGGAGGGATGGGGTGGCTGGGTGATGGGCATTGGGGAGGGTATGTGCTATGGTGAGCACTGTGAATTGTGTAAGATTGTTGAATCACAGATCTGCACCTCTGAAACAAATAATACATTATATGTTAAAAAAAAGAAGAAGAAGAAGAAGATAGCAGGAGGGGAAGAATGAAGGGGGGGAAATCAGAGGGGAGATGAACCATGAGAGACGATGGACTCTGAGAAACAGACTGAGGGTTCTAGAGGGGAGGGGGGTGGGAGGATGGGTTAGCCTGGTGATGGGTATTAAGGAGGGCACGTTCTGCATGGAGCACTGTGTGTTATACACAAACAATGAATCATGAAACGCTACATCAAAAACTAATGATGTAATGTATGGTGACTAACATAACATAATAAAAAAAAGATATTAAAGCACGTTTATGTGAATAATAGATTACCATGAAATGTAATATAAGTTTACGTTAAATATTAATATAAAATAAAATAATGTGTTATATTATTATGCAATAAAACATATTTCCAAACTCCCTGAGCTCTCTTTGCCCTTTAAATGCAGTCGCCAATGAGATGTTGCTAGTCCCACACACACGTGCTCCATTTCCTATCAGAGCCGAGCCCACGACCCGGTGGACCTCTACATGGGGCTAAAAGTGCATCACTTGGGTGCAGTCCTCTGTCTCAAGTCTCCTGTCTGAAATCTGTACTCCTTGTCACAACTTTCAGGAGCTTTAGTTTTTCTCTTCTCTGCTTTTTTTTTTTTTTTACAAAGTTTTAGAAGGGTATGCAGTGAAATATTACAATAATCGTATAATGCCTGGACGGAACTGTGGGCTGACAGACAGCGCCACCATATGGTAGGTCTAAACCTGCACTTGTCACGCACTGAAAAACCTGGCCATCCAAAGTACAGTTTAGAGGGGTCCCTGCTTAGTGATGAGAAAGTAAATCATCTGTTCAAAGCCACATAATACAAGTGGAAGGCGGCCAGTAGATAGAAGGGCCGGTGGGTGCCCGGTTTGGGGCGATACATAAAGTGACCTACTTGGGGACCTTTTCAATGGGAAAACTCACAAATGGACAAAGTGAGCCCAGAACAGCCATCTGCATGTGTCACACGTGCCCCACAAATGATCATCGATAATTCACTCTCTTACCAGGAAATGGAACCACTTTTTTATTCTTGCTGAGGTTCTTGAGAGATGCTAAAAAAGAGAGAAAAATCCAGATATTAATAAACTGACCAAAGGGTTTACATACCATGAGATTTAGAAGTAAGATCTACAGCTAAAGGAATTGCTGGACTATAACCACATGGACTAATATAGAGAGAGAATTTAGAGCCAGTTTCAGTACAAGGATAATCGTGCATCATGATACAGAAAGTCATGCCAACACTATGCAAATTGTAGTTTCTGAGATGAGGGGGCAACTGGCAAAACTGTGATCTTATTTTTTTCCTCTAAAGAAAAGCACATTTTTCTTAAACTGCTTCCTCATGCAGCTTCATCGAGGGAAGTCAGGGGCACATGGTGGCATTTCCTTCGCTCCACACAAGATTTAGTAGGTAACAGAGTCTCTCCGGTTACACCAGTAAACTGTAAAATGCAGGTGTCGGGTGTACCCTACAAACAACCAGAAAATGTAAACCAGCTCAACTTACACAGCAGCTGCCTTTCAAAGACCCCAACAGTAAATAGCAATAAAAATAGAACATTCAGTCTAAAGTGAAAAACACTAAAAGAAATGGATGACTTAACGTCAACACTTGCAAGACAGAACCCACTAACACACACGGTACAGCGTGAATAAATGCAGTGCAGCTTGTGTGGATCTGCCCCATTTCACAGCCTATCTGGCAATTTTGCTTTGACTTCAGGTATTCTGAGGTTTATGGAGTCTCTGCCAACTCAAGAGCATAGCATGAAAATCTCGGTCCTATCATAGATACATGCTTCTGAGTGTACCGATGTGCCCAAGTTCCCACCTGGCATAATTAACACAGAAATACTTTTGCTAGTAAGCACTTCAGTGAACTTGAACTCAGGAGCCAAACAGCTAGACTTGAAGCTGTTCTAAAGGCCTGACATTTTGGCAAGTGGGATGAAAAAAGGGTGGACAAGAGCAGCTGGGGGAGCTGGCAGGCACTGGAGGAAGAAATTCGAGAAGCTGTTACAAGATGTGATTGGAGAGATTAAACTGGCAACGGCAGCAGCTGGAGAATCTGAAAACTGGGGCAGAAGAGAATGAACAAGAACTCAAGAGTTTCAAGAGCAAGCTGGTTGTGAGGACATCGTGGGAGGCCAAAGGCCGCCGGAACCAGACTCCCCACAGCAGCTGGAGGAGGTCAGGAAAACCCTGCCTCTCTGTCCACAGAGAGTTCCGTCAATTTAACTGCTTTAAAGTGTATGTGATTTGAACATGTTGTGAGAGCGGTAGTCAGCACTTGCCGGGAAACCTCATTTTCGTTGTCATTATTTCTATGACTGCCACAGTAGACAGCAGCCGCTCGCTATAAATTAAGATGTCAGGCTCAAATTGGTGAAAATAAATCCCATGTTTTGGTTTAGGGTATAATTTGTTTGCAAAAAGTTAGAAGCCCAGTGTTAGACAGCATTTAATTTTTGTACTTTGTAACTATTACCTAGGCATCTGATTTCTCTGTGGGCTAGAATGTTTTTAAATAAATCAGCAAAGACATTTTCCAAGTCCTTAGGGGGAATTACAAATTAAATCAAAAAGTAGTTTGAATTCACAACATCTCCGATAGTGGCTTGAAGGATTCCTCTCCCACTGGGAACCTAGAAAAACAGGGAACCTAATGAGCAAGCCTGCAGTCAGTATAGGCTATTTTATTCTTAAAATAATTTTAATTTTCTGCATTCAAATGTGCTCATGATAGAAAATTTGGAACATAGAGAAAAGCCCCCTAAAATGGAAATACATTTAAGTCACAGACCCACCACCTGCTGTTTTAAATTGTAATCTACATGAAATCTGGCAATAGAAAATAAGAACTTGTCAGACTTCATAGCCTTAGGATAAACTTCCAGATGCAGATTGCTGGCTCAGAGGTACGCCAGCTTCAAAGTGCCCTGCAGAAACAATGACCCAAGTCATACCCTCCTGAGGACATAGCTTCCCAAGTGATGGCTGCTGGCTCTTCCACACGCGCAGAAATGGGGATGGCTCCTCCCTGCTCCTCACTGCCATGTCCAAACTGTGAGTACTTTCTCCTCCCTAAAACCTTTCACAGTTTGTGTCCTCAGACTCTACTTGCCACTTACCCTCCTTGGAGCAGCCCAGCCCTCTCTCCCTGACTCTCCCAGTCCTCAGTCCCTCTCTCAGAGCCCCTGTCACAGCCCTTGGGGGTCTCCATAGCCACTCGCGGCAAACCTTCCAGACTTCGTCTCTCAGCTCTGCCATCTCATCACATCCAGCAAAAGCCTGTTCTCCATCCTTCTCCCAAGACCACACGTTGGACCTCATCACCACCAAGCAACGTGATGGCCCACGTCCACTGCCCCCTGTAATCCTGACAGAGTTCTAATACCCCCTTCACCTCACTTCGCCTGGAGTTAGCATCTTATATAACCATGGTGCATGATAAAACTAAAATTAACGTTAAGACAATACTATTTAACTACAGGCTCTGTTTGGATTCCACCAGCTTTTCCATTAATATCCTTTTTCTGTTCCAGGACCCAGTTCACCATAGCGCCTTGCAGTCAGTGGTCATGTCTCCTAGTGTCCTCCAAACTGTGACAGCTTCTCAGGCTCTCCTCACTTCCCACGGCCAGGACACCTCTGAAGACTACTGGCTGGGGCGCCTGGGTGGCTCAGTCGTTAAGCGTCTGCCTTCTGCTCAGGTCATGATCCCAGGGTCCTGGGATTGAATCCCACATCGGGCTCCTTGCTCAGCAGGGAGCCTCCTTCTCCCTCTCTCTCCCTCTGCTTGTGCTCTCTGTCAAATAAATAAAATCTTTAAAAAAAAAAAAAAAAAAGACTACTGGCTGGGTATTCTGTAGAACGTCCCTCAGGTTGGGTGTGGCTGATATCTTCTCATGAACGGAACGGAGTTGTGGATTTGGGAGAGCAACACCAGAGAGATGCAGTGTCCTTCCCACTGCATCCTACCAAGAGGTATATGAGATCGACATTTTACTTTATCACTGATGGTACTAACCTTGACCCCTCGAGTTCTCCACTATAAAACATTCCAATGTTTCCTCTTAAAGACTGACAACTGATGGTTTCGTCCTTACATTTTATTTTACACATAAAAAATAAGACCCAGATAGTAACGGTAATAGAACTTCATCCGAAGAGAAATTGCAGAGGAGATGGGGTGGGAGGGATGGCTATTGGATCTTTAAGGTCCCTTCCTAGACTAAATTCCAATCATGTTATAAGCTGTTTATTCTTCTTTTCTTCATACTGATGAAAACATATCGGCATCTCATTTGAAAGAAATGACAACACATTATGCTATAGGTATTATTCCTGTGAAATTTGCCAAGAAATTCAACAAAAGTATATGGTGAAAGCAGGTGAGAATGCCTTCCCGGACCATTCGACGTTAGCAAGTGTTTCAACCTGAATATTTGCTTGGTGCACAACAACAGTAAAATGTCCAGTGGAGGACCAGTCAAAATCAGGTGTGCAGAGATGGCTGGAAATTAAAGCAAGACACTGATGGAGGCGTGGCACAGCAGGAGAGGGCCCCTCGGCCAAGTGAAGAGATGCAGGTGTCTCTTCACAACAAGCAAACAGACCTGCAGAACCCAGGGGAGTCCCAAGAGAAGCAAACACAGAATGAAGAATGGCTGTGCGTTTCTATACAGTTTAGAGCTCCCAATCTACCGTTAGATTACTTTCCGCATTTAACACCACAACAGTGCCACATGCTATCAACTCTCTAGATGAGGAAAATAATGTTAAAAGAATTTGAGTGACTTGCTTGAATGCCACAGATCCCAGGGACAGGGCGGGTACTTGGCCCACACACATCGTTGATTAAAATATTAAGGTTCATTTGAATGCTCAGTACCTCTGAATAACACTGTGCTTCTCCGTATCAATTCCCAAATAGTTTTAATAAAATTTATAAGTAATTACATATTAATGTTGTCTTATCAGTTTTAATGTATCCAATGACAGCTCCACAAGACCATTTTGGAGAGTGATGTCAATAAATGGGGAAAGCCTATACCCTGTTTCCATGGCTCTCAGGTAAGACAATGGCCCCTTTTCCTGCACCCATGTGTATAAGGCACATAGTCTCCCATCACTGAAGAGGAAAGCAGCCATATAAACTCAACTTGTCTAGACACCAAGAAACAATTTTTATCAACTTGAAAGATTATTTAATTGAGTTAACATTATTAATCATACAAAACTGGAGAGGGGATTCATATTGAGGCAGACCTCATTTTATGGCAATTTGCTTTATTGCATTTTGAAGATACTGGGTTTGTTTTATGGTTTTGATTTGTTTTGTTTTGTTTTTTTTTACAAATTGAAGGTTTGTGGCAACTCTGCATCAAGCATGTCTGTCAGCACCATTGTTCCAACAGCATTTGCTCATGTTTGCATGTCACATTTTGGTAATTCTTGCAATATTTCAAACTTTTGCATTATTGTCACATGTGTTACAGTAATCTATGAACAGTGATTGCCACTCCCTGAAATCTCAGATGAGAGTATTTTTTAGCAATAATTATTTCACAATTAAAGTATTTACATTGATTTTCTTTATTTTTTATTGTTATGTTAATCACCATATATTGCATTATTAGTTTTTGATGTAGTGTTCCATGATTTATTGTTTATGCATAACACCCAGTGCTCCATGCAAAATGTGCCCTCTATTTTTTTAATTTTTTTATTGTTATGTTAATCACCATACATTACATCATTAGTTTTTGATGCAGTGTTCCATGATTCATTGTTTGTTCATAACACCCAGTGCTCCATGCAGAACGTGCCCTCCTCAATACCCATCACCAGGCTAACCCATCCCCCTACTCTTCTCCCCTCTGGAACCCTCAGTTTGTTTTTCAGAGTCCATCGTCTCTCATGGTTCGTCTCCCCCTCTAACTTACTCCCCTTCATTCTTCCCCTCCTGCTATCTTCTTCTTTTCCTTTTTTCTTAACATATGTTGCATTATTTGTTTCAGAACTACAGATCTTTGATTCAACAGTCTTGCACAGTTCACAGTGCTCACCATAGCACATACCCTCCCCAATGTCTATCACCCAGCCACCCCATCCCTCCCACCCCCCACCACTCCAGCAACCCTCAGTTTGTTTCCTGAG
>NW_027398949.1:0-9366 GCF_003265705.2 Callorhinus ursinus | reverse complement strand
AAACTGAGGGTTCTAGAGGGTAGGGGGGTGGGGGGATGGGTTAGCCTGGTGATGGGTATTGAGGAGGGCACGTTCTGCATGGAGCACTGGGTGTTATGAACCAACAATGAATCATGGAACACTGCATCAAAAACTAATGATGTAATATATGGTGATTAACATAACAATAAAAAATTAAAAAAAAAAAAAAGAAAAAGAAAACAACAAGAACCCAGGCCTTCCCAATGTGAAATGGGAATGAAGATAAAGGTGTTCACCTATGAGGGGTAACAGTGAGCAGCAACAACCGGACTCCAGGGAGGGTCTGGCTGTCCTCAGCCACCACAGGCCTCTGAACAATGAACAGCTAGACCACTCTGAACCTGAGTGATCTCAAGCCAAGAGCAGGTAATAGGTTGGCTTTGCTGACCACACATCTACCTTGTTAGTTTATATTTGCCCCTATCAAACTGTGGGGAGACATCAGAAATTATATGCACAGGCTGGTCAAAGGACCAAACCTGGCTCAGGCCACCATCTTTATTCTGTGCCCAATGAAGCAGTCCAGAATATGTGGAAAATCTATCTTATCAATGTTTATAGCCACATCATGGAAATATATCAGCAAGAAAAGGACAGACTTTGAACCACACTAAAAATAGAACCCCTAGAAACCCAAAAGGAAGAAAGGTAACCCCTAACCCCTCCATGCTGAAGGATTCTTCCAAGCATCATTGCCACAGCTTCTCTGTCCCAGTCATGCCCCCAGGTGCTCCCACACCTCACTCTGTCTGTCCCTCACTCTGCCCCTCCAGGGCTACTCCCCACAAGGATCCCAAAAGACAGAACTGCTCATCAGGCTGGATGTCTGTCACCACAGTTCCTATCCCAGGGGTAGTGATTGGTGTTGACAGCCATGGAGGTTAGGCAGAGCTAGGAAGAGGGATACAGGCATCATCAGGGAGCAGGTGGGACATGGTGATTGGAGCTACCATTTTCTGAGCTATCTTCAGAGGCCCTGGGATGACCTTCTATGTGTCAAGGGGCTCATATGCAGATGCCTTGATGGGTGACCATGGAGGGCAGAGCCTTTTATCAGCTTCACTCACCCACCTCCAATCTCTGTGACTAATATGGTCCCTCTTCAGAAGGACTACCCTATTGTGAGCCTGGCCTTAGAGCTGGAAGAGAGAAGAAGCAAGAGCTATTCCCTGGCAAAATAGTCTGCATTCCTTTTGAGTGGGATGGATGAGGGTCATGGGAAGATTGGAGGATGAATGACTAAATGAATAAATACACCAACCAACCAGTGGGGACCCCGCAAGAACCACTAGGGCAGCCTCCCATGAGCTGAGGAGTCTGACTGACTCAACGCTCTGCACCTACAGTCAAGGTAAGAGCAATAATGATGAATTCTCCACCCCTTGTCACAGGCAGCACCATTTATAAAAGATAAAAGATGTGGGAGAGTACAAAACAGACATGGACCCAGAAAGTGCTCTGAGATACCTTTATTTCCCCTGGTACTAAATAGACCTGGGACTACAGACTGACTGTTGCTCTCTGGAGGGAAAGGAACTTCTGCTTGAGGAACTATGGGCTCCTTCTCTGCCTATTTCTGAACGCAGGTACTGTTCAGGAGGGAGAACTGGGAAATCCTTGGTCTGGCATCCACAATAAAGGTGCAGTCCACTTGGAAAAAAAAAAGTAATTATGAGATTAGAACAGTTTAACACATGGAGAGCACTTAGCATGAAAGACTGAGTAGGAGTTCAAGGTGCATGAAATCTACAAATGACGAAAAGCAAAAAGAAACAGTGGCCTAGGGTAGGATCCGAGGAGCTTAAGACTCCACCAAAATGATGGGCAGGGGTTGCTGAATCTGCACATGTGGGTCAGGGGCTCCTGAGAGGGTCCTGGTGAGACCATGGCTTGCCACTCAGGGGTCCTGCCAGTACCCATGACACAACCTGGATGCCCCTTACCCCCATGAGTTCTGAGGGAGCCAGCAGACTGCCCAGGAGATGGTCCAGCTGGACACTGAACACTCAGTAGCAGCTGCACACCTACCCGGAGGGGAGGCTTTCCCCAACCCTGGGGTGGAGGAAAGATTGGGACATGTCCTTGAAGCCCAGGGGATTAGCGGGGGGTGTGAGATGACCAGACAAACTAAACAGTCCTCAGAAACCAAAATAGAAGAGCAAAGGAAGAGTTAGGACCACAGAGACAGAACAGTATCTGCCAGAAGCCAAGGTCTCGGGAAACATTCAGGCTATGCTCTGGAGAGAGGGTCTCATCATGGGAGGAAGGTCATATGGGTATCTGCAGGGTATTTCTGGTGGGCCAGCCAGGTGAGCACAGGGCTCAGCTTCACTACTCTGCTGGAAGCAGCTCTGTCTACTTAGTGTGGCCACCTTCCCCCTCTGGGTAGAGTTCTGGGACCTGGAGGGAGAGGGACCAAGACACTCATTGTGACAACTTCCCTAAGCTTCCTTTCATAGACCCTCCTTAATATTATTGTTAATTTTATTATCAAACCTTTTTCTTTCCTGGGCCTTCTTGTAAGGGGCAGTTGTTGAAGTCTTCATCCTGTTGTTTACAAATTGTGCGGTGCAACTCCAACTCCATTAAAAATATCATTGTCCACCTCTTGTCAAGAAGAAATTATAAAACAGCTGCTAAATATTTGCTTTCCATGAGTGAATAAAAGGCAAAGAATCAAATAGAAAAGTGGGCAAATGACTAGAATATGTATATAAATAGAATATTCAAATCATGCACAATTCTCTGTAAGCATATGATCAATAGAAAGGTGTTCCTAAATGCACCTAAGGCATGTATTAGAATCCTCCCTGAGGCACTCCTCCTGATGGCCTGCACCTGCCAGTCACATCCACAGTGCTATGAATGCACAGGAGGTAACAGGCTCACAGGATCAGACGCTGCACAACAAGGAGCCTGCAGGGGCTCAAGCACCACTGACAGCACCATTGATCTCTCAATCGTATGCTTGTGTGGCATCAGCCAGACACAAGGGGAGCACACCAGGGTGTCCTCCTCTGGAGAGTAGGATAACAGGTGTGTTAGTCCAATGATTAGCCATCACAGATGGCAGTCCCTTTCAGGGCAGCATCTAGACAGGGATGTGGGGGGTCCTGGGGGCTGGGGATGCTTGCCTCTTTATGTGGGAGCTGGCTGCACAGAAGGGCTCTTCTTGTTAAGGTTTACTGAGGTGGATATTTACAAAGCAGATGCTTTCCCATGTGTCAGTTAGGCTTCTATCCGAAGTTATTAAAAGTTACCATTTCATCTTGTTAAAAAGAAAGAACTGCATGAAAACTCAAGAAGAGCTCAAACTTAGAAATGTAGCCAGAAATCACTGTGGGGAGGAAACTGCCTCTCATTGGACTGAACTGGAATTATCTAGAAAGCTGACTTTTGTGCTCAGTTCTTACAACTGACACATGATATCCACTCGTGCCCCAACAAGCACCAACAATACACACACACACACACACACACACACACACACACACACACTCATGCACACCCAGCCTCACTTGCATGATCTCCAGACCCTGAGCTAGGACGGGGCACAGGGGCTGGAGCAGCAGCTATAGGTTCTATGCCCAGGGATTCCCACATCCTCCAGGTGTCCAGGGTTGGCGGCTGTCTAAGGAAGAGGCAGAGGGTCAGGAAATGGGAAAGACTGAGAGAAGCCAGTGGGCACTGTGAGGGGAGGGGGCCATACCCAGTGTGATGCAGAAGTGAGACTCTCCCCATCAGGGCCCTGCAGACATGGTGGTGCCTGGCTCAAGACTGTTCATGCAGGGACCAGAATCTGGGCATGCACAAAATGAGTTCAGAACAGCAGTCTGTATTCCATTCAAAGAAAGCACGAAGTGATAAGAATAAACAGTAGTGGGAAAGGTTTGCCCAACAGAGGCTAAGGACACATTTCTATCAGGCCCAGTGTTTTCTCTACTCTTAAGGCTCTATAACCCATGGCCTTCTTCTGCATGGGCTATTTCAGGAATCCTAAATGTGATGTGTCCTGCCCAGATCTGTTTGTGTTTCCTCCAACCTTGCTCTGTTGTCTCAGTTGATGGAGTCACTGCACACCCACGTGTTCTGGGAAAACACCAGGGGTCCATATTTGACCCCCTCTTTCTCTACACTGTCACACCAGTGCACCCCACATCAACCTCCAACAGATGCAGAAGCCAGCACTTCTTTTACTTCCCAGTGACCAGAGGACCATCCCCTGCATCCTGGTCTCAGCCTGCCATGGCCTGTGGAGCCCTGAGCAACTTTTTTCAATGGATCCCCAGATCTTCAAGGATAACATCTCAAATCTTTGCCTGGGGCCCTGAGGTGCCCCCAGCCCTACCTACCCCTGCACTCCTGCCTCTCTGCACCTCCTTCCCAGCAACGCCAGCCCACAGAATTTCAGGCTGTCTGCAAGTGTATTTGTTGCTTGTCCCCATCCAGGGTCCTCCCCAGGGCTGCCTGCCCTTCTCATCCCCAACCTCCAGATGACTGTATCTTTCCAGGAGTACCCATCATTGAGATGCCTTCCCTGACTGCCCCCCATGCCCCTAGCCTTGCCTTTGCCCTAGGCCCCCACACCTACTGCTCTTCCCCAGCCTTCTGCTATTCCACTCATGAACTTGCAGGCCATTGGCCTGTCCTCACCAGCACCACAGCCCCATGAGAACATGTCCCAATCTGTCTTCTCTGCTACCTCCTGCCCAGCCCTGGACCTACAGTGTTTCATGCAGGAGCCTCACAGCTCAGTTTCTGTGATGCCTTTCCTTCTCGGGCTGGTGCTCCCCAGCTACCATGTCTCTTAGTCTCTCTGGTTTCTTGTCTCCCTGCGGCTCTGGCTTCTCCTAGCCACCTCATTGGCAGCTTTTCTTCCCTCTCTCACTCGGCAGCTGGATCTTTGCGTTCAGTGCTTTTTCTGCTCACCTTCTTTCCTTCCCTCTGTTATTCAGGGACCTTGCTCATGAAGGAAACAAATCAGAAACTCGGAACACTTCTAATGAAACCTTGTAACTTTTTTAACAATATTTACCAAATTAAAACATCCATTGCTCTTTCCTGCAGATCAAGGACTCGCCCCTCCCAGGTGTGGTCCCAGGGCAAACATGGAGCCACATGGAAGGAGGACATTCAACTCACCTTGCGCTGGCTTCGCCGCACCCACAGCAGCTTATACGCATACTCATCTGGGTAAACTTGGTTGAAATGAAACACCGCAAACTCAACACACAGGGTGAAGTAATTTGTTCTCCTATCAATGTCCACAAAGTTGGAACTGCAGACATGAGGCAGCAGCACAATGAGCCCCAGAAGCAGAGGTGCCTTCAGGAGCATGTTGTCTGGCGTGAGCCCTGGAGGCCAGCAGCAAACGGGTGGCAGCCAGTGCGGGGCCACTCTCCAAAGCTCTGCATCCCACACAGCCTTACCCCAAGGAGTCCCTGGGCTGCTGGCCAATGCTCTGTCCAGCTCCTCCCTTTCATCCTGCCTTGTCCGTGCCTTGTCCCTCCCATCATCACTAACAGAAGGCAGAGCAGGGGCTCACCATTTCCACCGCTTTGTTCCATAAGCCTTGGACCCAGGAACATGCATGCAATATGCTCTGTTTCCAGGGCTACCTCCACCTGCCCCAGTCCAGCCCTAATAGGCTCTGAATGGGGGTTTTGAACCCACCTCCCTTGCTCTCACAGCACTGCATCCTACAACTGCCAAGTCACAGGAACTCTTAGGAACACTGGTGGGCTCTAGGAGGTTGAGGTAAAAACCAGGTCTACCTTTGACCATGGCTGCAGCCATCAGGAGGGTACAGGGAAGGGTTACCATTGGGGCTGGGTTACCATCCCTTCCACCACCTCTGGCACCTGCTGACCTGCTTGCCATGAGGTCTGGCTGTATTTGGCAGTGGGGAGAGGGATTTCTAATGTACTGGGCAGGTGGAGAGAAATCCAGGACAAAGTGGGTACTAGCCCAGGGCAGGGCTCTGCTGGAATGGATGTGGATGGCAGCCATGGGCATGAGAGGGATCGGGGACTGGGAAAGACAGGCCTTGCCCAGCCCTAGCCAACATGCATTTCCACACACTTCTGCCACTTTGAGATCCCATGGCCTTTGCCAAGTCATTGTTGTTAGGCTTTCCTCGGGGGAACCACAGTACGTGTGAGTGTCCTGCCTGGTCTCATACAAGGCATTGGGAGTGAGTGGACCAGGAAATTATGACATGCTGTCCATGCATGTGAGGACACTCTGCAAGGGAAGGATTTTCCCACCTTGGGCATGGGGAGTAAACAGACACCTGTACATTGATGATGATCCCAGAAAAGGTACAGGGCCAGGGCCACAGCTGTTCAGATAGGCCATAAGTACAGACTGGGATTACCCCAGAAAGAGACGGGAGTGTGGCCAGAATGGCAGACACCTTTGTGACTACCTTCACTGCTGCACATCAGTAGATAGCTGGCGGCATGGGTGTCTGGGGATCGTCATGACGAGGACTCCACACCCTGCCTACAAGTGTGTCTGATCCTGAGTGTTGCTCTCCCGAGGAGATCAGGTCCCCACACGGCTGACCCTTCTTCCCCACCTCCAGCAGCAGGGTGACTAGAGTGGCCATTGTCATCCTTCGAGACCAGGAAGACACTACTGACATGGGTTGTGACTGCCTCACTTCTAGATTTCTCTCAGCAGGGGTCAGAGGTTTCACAGGGCCTGCCAATGGACCAGCTGTTGCATTTCTTGGCCCTCTCTATCAGTTTGTTTCTTCTTTCCTTTGTTTATGCTTTTTTGTCATAATTTCCTCCCATTCTTGAGAGAGACTGTGATCACCGGTCATCCTTGTGCCCATCCTCTGCGTGTGCCGGTCCAGACTGTCACTTCCCTTGAGGCTGAACCTCAGGAGCACCACATATACTTGTCACATCATAAATTTTAATCATTTCCTTTGATCATATACCCTAATCAGAATTGAGATTACTTGTGTTATTTTAAGGTGTGTTGCTGACTCGACAACCATTTTTCTCCTTAATTTCAATCTAAACATCATTGCAGCCAGAGACTATTCCTTATGATATCAGTTCTTTCAAATGCATTGAGATTCACTTTATGGATCAGAATATGTTCAGTTTGGATTAATATTCTATCAGCTCAAGAAAAGTACATGTTCCAGGGCACCTGGGGGGGCTCAGTCTTTAAGCGTCTGCCTTCGGCTCAGGTCATGATCTCAGGGTCCTGGGATGAAGCCCCACGTCGGGCTCCTTGCTCAGTGGGGAGCCTGCTTCTCCCTCTGCCTGCCGCTTCCCCTGCTTATGCTCTCTCATTCTCTCTCTCTGTCAAATAAATAAATCTTAAAAAATCTTAAAAACATAAAATAAATAAATAAAATTATATAAAAAAAGAATACATGTTCCATAGTCGGTGGTGAATATTCTATATAATTGTTATTAATTTGTGAAATTGACAATTAAGTGGAGCACAGGGTGATGCATCGTCAATCTCAGTTCAACAAAGGACCATGGGAGAAACTGAAATAGAGGAGCGATCATTCACAGGTCCTGGGGGAAGTACTCAGCAAGATGAAAGGGCCGCACAGGGAGGTCAAGGCACAATGCAGATGGAGCCACAGGATCTGCTTACTGGGTGGAGTACTTCGAGGTTCTTGGGATAGCCAGACTGACCAACTCAACCCCAAAGGACAGAGTTCTGTAAAACCCACGAGGGTCTTATCTAAGGGAGCACAAGGGGGAGGTCCTGGGAGGCAGAGGAGACTATTGCTCACAAGGGCTGCAGGGGAAGTCACATCAGGTGCTTCCATTTACTTGTGACTCTGCAGGATGCTATCTAGGGCACATGCTTGTGCTTATATGAGAGGCTAGTGTCAGTTTTAAGACCATGCAGGCCTCCTGGCCATACAAAGTAGTTGCCAAGGCAGCAGTACCATGGAGTAGCTTAGCTAAACTCCCAAAAATAATCAAAAATCAAATTTGTTCAACGGATTCTTAAATTTTTGTATATATGTTCTGATTTTTACCTAGTGGGTTCTGTCAGTTACTGGATTGGGATTTGATCATTTTCCCTCTAGCCCTGTCTGGTCTGGCTTTACTAATGTGGAGACCATGAGAAGAGGTAGCCCAAGGATAGAACTGTTGTAACTTCCATATTCAAGCAAAGCTGTGACTTTCAGTTCCCAAAAAGCTATGTTTCTAATCCCATATTTGTTGAGAGCTTCAAGAGGCCACAGTCAAGTTATGAACCTATATTCACACCTTGGTGCCCAAAGGGAAGCTCATTAGAATCATCAGTGCAGGGCTTAAAATAACCCAGTGGCTGGGTCCACTGAACGCATGACACTAACACAGTTACATTTACAATGCCCCTAGGTGCATGTAAGGTATATCTGAGCTCAAAGCACAGCATAATTGAAAACAACAAGATGGGGGGGCGGAGCAAGATGGCGGAGGAGTAGGAGACCTAGATTTCGTCTGGTCTCAGGAATTCAGCTGAATAGGGATCAAACCATTCTGAACACCTACGAACTCAACAGGAGACCGAAGAAGAGAGTAGCAACAACTCTCTGAACAGAAAAGTGACCACTTTCTGGAAGGTAGGACGTGCGGAGAAGTGAATCCGAGGCGATATTCGGGAGGATAGACGGCGGGGAAGGGGCCTCCGCCGGCCGCTTCTGGCAAGTGCTAGAGCCGCGGAGCACAAAATCGGACCTTTTAGAAGTTGGCTCCGTGGAGGGACGTCGCTGCAGTGGCTAAGCGGGGGGTGGAATCCTCCCAGGACAGTGTGGTCTCAGGACCCTTGAGGTCACAGAGAGACCGGGGGTGCCTGAGTGCGCCAGAGCTCCCAGGTATCAGAGCGGGGAAGCCGGCTGCAGAGACGGAGCAGAGTCGCAGGCTCTCAGCTCGGGGTTGCCATAAACTGTGATCTGCGGCCCAGTCGGGGCACAGCTCCTCCAGCAGGGACCCAGCAGGTGGCAGATCCGGGGAGACTCCCCTTCCTTCCCGGGGAGGAGCGGTGCGGGAACGCACTGCAGGGATCTGCTGGGTTTGGAGACTCTGCGCGGGGTCGGGTGCCAGAGATAGCAACGCTCGGTCACAGGCCTGGTGAGCACGGAGTGCGGCCGGAGACCGGGGACACGGAAGTGACTGCTTTTCCCTGGGGGCACACTGAGGAGCGGGGCCCCGAGTTCTCAGCTCCTCCGGGTGGAGATTGGGAGGCCACCATTTCTGCCCTGGACCTCCAAGGCTGTACCGAGAGCTTGCAGGGAACAAAAGCTCCTGAGAGCAAACCGGAGCAGCTTCCTTAGCCCGGACCCACAAGGGCGGGGCAATTCCGCCTCCGGCA
>NW_027398948.1:0-9370 GCF_003265705.2 Callorhinus ursinus | reverse complement strand
AGATACCACCTCACACCCGTCAGAATGGCTAAAATTAACAAGTCAGGGAACAAGAGATGTTGGCGGGGATGTGGAGAAAGGGGAACCCTTCTACACTGTTGGTGGGAATACAAGCTGGTGCAACCACTCTGGAAAACAGTATGGAGGTTCCTCAAACAGTTGAAATTAGAGCTACCATTCGATCCAGCAATTGCACTACTGGGTATTTACCCCAAAGATACAAATGTAGGGACCCGAAGGGGTACGTGCACCCCAATGTTTATAGCAGCAATGTCCACAATAGCCAAACTGTGGAAAGAGCCAAGATGCCCATCGACAGATGAATGGATAAAGAAGAGGTGGTATATATACACAATGGAATATTATGCAGCCATCAAAAGGAATGAGATCTTGCCATTTGCAACGACGTGGATGGAACTGGAGGGTGTTATGCTGAGTGAAATAAGTCAATCAGAGAAAGACATGTATCACATGACCTCACTGATATGAAGAATCCTTAATCTCAGGAAACAAACTGAGTGTTACTGGAGTGGTTGGGGGTGGGAGGGATGGGGTGGCTGGGTGATAGACATTGGGGAGGGTATGTGCTACGGTGAGCGCTGTGAATTGTGCAAGA
The DNA here is from genome assembly GCF_003265705.2 of Callorhinus ursinus. Classification (NCBI taxonomy): domain Eukaryota; kingdom Metazoa; phylum Chordata; class Mammalia; order Carnivora; family Otariidae; genus Callorhinus; species Callorhinus ursinus. The sequence continues at coordinate 8,754 of NW_027398948.1, read as the reverse complement.
CTGTTGAATCACAGATCTGTACTTCTGAAACAAATAACGCAACATATTTTAAGAAAAAAGAAAAAGAAGAAGATAACAGGAGAGGAAGAAAAGGGGAGTATGTCAGAGGGGGAGACGAACCATGAGAGATGATGGACTCTGAAAAACAAACTGAGGGTTCTAGAGGGGAGGGGAGAGGGGGATGGGTTATCCTGGTGATGGGTATTGAGGAGGGCACGTTCTGCATGGAGCACTGGGTGTTATGAACAAACAATGAATCATGGAACACTGCACCAAAAACTAATGATGTAATATATGGTGATTAACATAACAATAAAAAAATTCTGGAACACAGGAGTAGGCTAATTTTGTCCTCCCCGAACCAAAGAGACTAAGAAAGAGATTAGAAGAGCAAGGGGAGCAGTTATAATCTGCTCCACCCCCAGGTAATTGCAGTGCTACAGTGAGAGAGATCCCTGGGCCCAGTGGGAAAAAGGGGACCCAAGGTGGACATCCTGTTTCCCAGCATTGTGGGTCACTTCCCTGGAACCCCATTCAAGGCAAATTCAACAATACACTAAAAGAAACACTCCATGATGAAGTGGGATATATTCAAGGAATGCAAGAATTACTCCACATTCACAAATCAATGAATGTGATATACCCCATTAATAAAATGAAGGATAAACATCATATGACCATCTCAATAGCTGCAGAAAAGGATTTGACAAAATTAAACATCCATTCACAGTAAGAAGACTCAACAAAGGGAATATTGAGGAACCCTAACACAATAAAGGCCATATATGACAACCCACAGCTAACATCATACTCAATGGTGAAAAGCTAAAAGCTTTTCCTCTAAGATCAGAAACAAGAATGTCCACTCTTGCCACTTTTATTCAACATAGTGTTGGAAGTTCTAGCCAAAACAATTAAGCAAAGAAAAGAAATAAAAGGCATCCAAATTGGAAAGGAAGTAATAAAACTGTCACTATCTGCAGATTACATCTTATATATGAAAAGCCCAAAGACTTCACCAAAACAAACAAACAAACAAACAAAAAAAACCTTTAGAATAAAGGAATTCATTAATGTTGCAGGATACAAAATCAATGCACAAAACTCTCTTGCATTTTTATAAAATAACAGTAAAGTGTCAGAGAATTTTGTAAATTCCCACTTAAAATCATACACACACACACACACACACACACACACACACACACACACACCTAGGAACAAATTTGACAAAGGAGGTGGAAGATCTGTATGATGAAAACTTTAAGTCATTGATGAAAAAAGTTGAAGACACAAAGAAATGGAAAGATACTCCATGCTCGTAAATTCAAAGAATTAGTATTATTAGAGTGTCCATACTACCCAAAGCAATCTACAGATTCAATGCAATCCCCGTTAAAATTAGAATGGCATTTTTTATAGAAATTGAGCAAACAATCCCAAAACTTATGTACACTACAAAAGACCCTAATTAGTCAAAGCAATCTTGAGAACAACAAAACTGGAGGCATCATCCTCCCAGGCACCAAACTATGTTTCAGAGCTATATTAATCAATACAGTATGACACTGGCATTAAAATAGACACATAGATCAATGGAAGAGAATAGAGAGCCCACAAATAAACTCATGCATGTATGGTCAATTAATTCATGAAAAGGAGCCAAGAACATAAAATGGGGGAAAAGTTTCTTTAATAAATGGTGTTTGGCAAACTGAACAGTCAAAGCAAAAAATAAATAAAACTCAACCAGTATTTTATACCATTACCCAAAGCTAACTCCAATTGGATTAAAGACTTAACTGTAAGATCAGAAACCATAAAACTCCTAGAAGGAGTTTATAAGGGATAAACTTCCAGACATCAGTCTTGGCCATGATTTTTTTGGAATAACACCAAAAGCACAGCAAAAGTAAAAGTAAATAAGTGGAACTACACCAACCCACAAAGCTTCTGCAGAGCAAAGGACACCATCAACAAAATGAAAAGGCAATGTACTGAATCATATGTCTGGTAAGACACTAATATCCAAAATATATAAAGAACTCCTACAACTCAATAGCAAGAAAACAAACTGAATAAAAAATGGGCAAAGGATATGAAAAGACATTTTTCCAAAGAAGACATACAGATGGCAAACAGGTACATGAAAAGATGCTCACTGTCACTAATAATCAGAGAATGCAAATAAAAACCACAATTAGGAATCACCTCACACATGTTAGAATGGCTATTGCGGAAGTGTAATAATGATGTAAGATCTAGGTGCTGGCAAGGATATGGAAAAAAGTAGATCCTTTTGCATGTTTGCTTGTGGGCATTCTGGTTGGTATAGCCACTAGGGAAAACAATGTGGATGCTCTTCACACAACTAAAAATAGAATTACTGTATCATCCAGCAATTCCACTTCTGGGTATTTATCCAAAAGAAACAAAAACACTAACTCAAAATGTTATCTGCAACCCCATGTTCACTGAAGCATTATTTACAATAGCCAAAACACAGATGCAACCTATGTGTCCATCAATGAATGAACAGATAAAGATCACACACACACACACACACACACACACACACACACACACAGAGGAATACCACTTAGGAACAAAAAAGAATGAAATGTTGCCATTGTGACAACATGGATGGACTTTGAGGGCATTATGCTAAGTGAAATAGATCAGAATAAAACAAATACTGTATGATCTCATTTATTTGTGGAATACGCACACACACACATACACACACACGCACACACACACACACGCATGCAAAACCCTAAATTTGCAGATACAGAGAAGAGATGAGTGGTTGCCAGAGGCGGGGGTTGGGGTATGAATGAACTGGGTGAAGGGTGTCAAAAGATACAAACTTCCAGTTATAAGTCTTGAGAATGTAAAATACAGGATGCAGACTATTGATAATACTGTATTGCATGTTTCAAAGTTGACCGTAAATCTTAAAAATCATCATCACAAAAAATAATTTGTCTGTGGTGATGGATGTTAATTAGACCTATTGGGGTAGTTATTTTACAATATATACAAATATCAAATCATTATGTTGGACACTTGAAGCTAGTATGTTTTATGTCAAATATACCTCAATAGAAATTTAAAAGTGTTGTGAAATAAAAAGAAAATATCTTAAAAATTTTTAAAAGACCATCTCCAAGACACATTATAATGAAATATCAAAGTCAATGGCAACGAAAGAAATCTAAAGGCAGCCAAGGGAAAAGACAACGTTATCCACAAAGAAACTCCATTAGCCTTTCAGCAGATTTCTTAGCAGAAAATCTACAGCCCTGAAGAGAGAGTATAAGAACATACTCAAAGAGTTGAAAAATTAAAAATTGCAGCCAAGAATATTCTATCTAGCATAATTATTCTTCAAATGTGTAGGAGCCAGAAAACCTTGCCCAAACAGATAAAAGCTGAGTGAGTTCACCACCACTAGACCTGTCTTGCAAAAAAAAAAAAAAAAAAAAAAAAATTCTTGAAGGAGTTCTTTAAGTTGAAATAGATGCTAATTAGTAATATTTAAAAACATGAAAGTATGCAGTGCTTGATAAAGAGGTAAAATAGGCAGAATCAAAAAAACTCTATATTAGAACAGTATGTTAATTACCTCATAGCATAAAGGTTAAAGGAAAAGAGCCTGGATGGCTCAGTTGGTTAAGCATCTGCCTTTGGCTCAGGTCATGATCCTGGGGTCCTAGAATCGAGCCCTGTGTCAGGCTGCTTCTCCTTCTCCCTCTGCTGATCCCCCTGCTTGTGTGCTCTCTCTCACTCTCAATAAATAAACAAAATCTTAAAAAAAAACTATACCTAGTGTAATAAGTAACAAATGGACAGTATGGATAAGTAAATTGTGACATCAGATATCTGAAAAAACATTAAAAGGCTAAAAACTTCATAGGCAAACTAAGATAAGTTGTTTTCAGCAGAAAAAAGGACTATTTTATATATGTTTTCATGTAAATTTCATGGTAACCATAAAGCAAAAATTTAGAGTCGCAAAACATAAAAGGGGATGGAGATGGAGCAAATCACCGTGGAAAATCACCAATTGCCAAAGGTGGAACAGAGGAATACAGAAACAATGGTAATACAAAGCAACCCAAAGGCAAAAGATAAAATGGGAGTAGTAAGTCCTTACATACCTATAATCATTCTAAATGTCAATTAATTCAACTCATAAATAAAATATCAGAGTGGCTGGATTAAAAAAAAATTTTAAAAACCCCAGGATCCAATGATATGCTGCCTATAAGAGACTCATTTCTTTTCTAAAACTCAAAGTGAAGAGATGGAAGACATTCCATGAAAGTAGAAACCAAAAGGAAGTGGGAGTAGCCATACTTCTGTCAGAGAATATCAACTTCAAGCTAAAACAGTAACAAAGAAGACCATTATGGAATGATAAAGGGGTCAATACATCAAGAAGTATATATGCACCCAACATCAGAGAACTGAAATATATTAAATAAATACCAATAGATATGAAGGGAGAAATAGACAACAACACAATAATAGTAAGGGATTTCAATCCCTCTCTATCAGCAAAGGATAAGTCATGCAGACAGAAAATGTTGAAATTGAACCACCTCTATACAACAGACCTCTGAAATTAGAACAGACCTCTATAGAACATTCCATCCAAAGACAGAAAAATATCGTTTGTGAAACTCCTTAGTATATCTGGAAAGCATTCTGCCCCTGGAAGTGGTAGCAAGAATCCACGGGAAAAACTAAAACTTGCTGCTGATGAAGATGATGTTGATGATGATGATTTTGATGAGGAAGCTGAAGAAAAGACTCCAGTAAAGAAATCTATGATGAGATACTCCAGTCAAATATGCACAAAAATCAAACCAGAATGGAAAAGACTAAAAACCATTAATACCAAGATCAAAGGTCAAGAATTCTTCAAATAACAGGAAAAGACTTCCAAAACACTGAAAGGACCTAAAAGACATTAAAGTGAAAATGCAAGCAAGTATAGAAAAAGGTGGTTCTCTTCCCAAAGTGGGAGCCAAGTTCATCAACTGTATGAAGAATTGTTTCCATATGACCGACCAAAAGGCTATTCAAGATCTCTGGCAGTGGAGGAGGTCTCTTTTAGAAAATAGTTTAAGCAGTTTATTAAAATTTTCCATCTTATTTCATTTCTGTAACTGTTGATATCTGGCTGGCCTTTTTATAATGCAGAGTGAGAACTTTCACTCTTATGTCTGATAAATGTTGTCCAGGTTCCACCATCAAGAATGTGCTGTCCAAAATGCTTATTTTTAATGCTAGAACTCCACCCTTTGCTTTAAGTGTGTATGGGATGTTATGATAAGACATAGTAGCAGTGGTGTTCAGACAAATGGAAATGGTGGGAAGACAAAAATATACGTGTGAAATAAACTCAGTATCTTAATTAAAAAATACACATCTCTGAGTGCACAAAGAAAATTATTCAGGATAGATCATACAATGGAACACAAAACAAATCTAAGTAAATTTAAGATTGAAATCATACCAACTATATTTTCTGAGCTCAATGGTATGAAACTAGAATTCAACAAGCTAGAAAATGTTTAAATATGTGGAAATTAACACATTCTGAACCAATGTGTCAAAGAAATAAAAAGTAATATAAAAAATAAAATGAATCCATGAAAATGGAGATACAACATATTAAAACATATGGGATATGACAAAAATACATGCATTAATAAGTTACAAAGCTCTCAAACCACCCAACTTTACACATCAAGGAAGTAGAGAAGAACACACTAAGCATCAAGTTAGAAGTAAAGAAATAAAGATCAGAGCAGAAATAAATGAAATAGAGACCAGAAAAATGGAGAGGATTAATGAAACTAAGAGCAGTATTTTAAAAAGATAAAATTGATGAACTTTTAGCTAGATTAAGGAAGAGAAAAGATTCAAAATTAGAAATAAAAACAGAGACCCTACAACTGATACTACAGAAATACATAGGATCATAAGACTATTATGAACAATTTCATCAACAAATCAGAGAATGGATCTATTTCTAGAAATACACCATCTACCAAGACTAAATCAGGAAGAAGTAGAAAATCTGAACAAACCAGTAATGAATAAAGAGATTAAATCAGTAATTGAAAATCTCTGAAGCAGAAAATGCAAGGACCAGTTTCACTAGCAAATTCTGACAAAATTTTAAAGAATTAATAGCAATTTTCTCAAACTTTTTCAAAAAATTGAGGCACAGGGAACACTACCAAACTATTATATGAAGCCAGCCTTACCCTGATACCAAAGTCAGATAATGACACCTTAAGGAAACTATAGACCAATATCCCTCATGAATATGGATGCAAAAATTCTCAAAATAATAGCAAACCAAATTCAATAATTCAATAAAAGAGTAATACACTATGACTGAGTGGATTTTACCATTGGGATGCAAGAATGGTTCAACATAAGAAAACTGATAAATGTAACATATCACATTAGTTTAAAAAAATCACATGATCATCCTAAGAGGTGCAGAAAATGCATCTGACAAAATACAACATACTCTTATGATCAAAACCCTTTTAGATGGGGTATAGAAAGAACATACCTTATCATAATTAAGGTCAGATATGACAGCCCACAGTGAACATTATACTCAATGAGAAAATTTGAAAGCTCTTCTTCAAAAATCGGGAACAAAACAAGAATGCACACACTACTCCTACTCAATACAGTGCTGGAAGTCCTAGCTAGAGCAATTAGGCGATACAAAGAAAAGTCACCCAAATCAGAAAAGAAGAAAAACTCACTTCTTGCAGAGGATATGATTTTACATATAGAAAAACCTCAAAGGAAACAAACAAACAAAAAATGATTGTAATTAATCAGCAATTTTGATAAGTTGCAGAATACAAAAATCAACAAACAGAAATCAGTTGCGTTTCTACACATGAATGACAAAACATCTGAAAGACAAAAACTATGCCATTCCAACAGCATTAAAAACAATAAAGTACTTAGAAATACTTTTAAACAAGTTAAAGATCTGTACAATGAACACTGCGAACCTTTCCTTAAAGACATCAAAGAAAACACAAACTAATGGCAAGACATCCCATGCTCATGAATTGGAATTAACATTGTTAAAATATCCATACCACCCAAAGTCATCTACACATTCAATGCAATCCCCATTGAAATACTAATGGCATTCTTCATAGACATAGAAAAACAATCCCAACAGGTGGCTGGTGGCTGTCATTTGTATAAGTGTAAAGAAGAAATAAGCATCTTGTGGTGGGGGGGCGATGTCAGCGTCTCTACCCATGAAGAAAGCCATGATATTCAAGCTCAAACTCTGTACCACCCATGCCACTGATTCTTATTGCTCACCACCTTCCACCCCCTTATTTCTGGAGTAAATCATATTTGGGTCATTTGATTATTTACTTATCCCCAGTACTGTTTGAATTCTAAATACACTCAAAATGTGATAAAGGCCAGAAGCTAGAGAGGATTAACCCCTCTACATTTTATAGTGATTGTTATATTCACCTTTCAAAAACCCATGCAGCTTCATCCCACAATTTCATCCTGGGAAAAAGTAGAAATGATATTGGATACATTATCAGAAGAGAGTCAGCATATAGTTGCTACTAATCATGAATCACTTCTCTTATAAAAGAAATATTTGGAGTAGGTCAGCATTACTCTGATACCAAAGCCAGATAAGGACACCACAAGAAAAGCCAACTACAATCCAATATCCCTGATGAATACAGATGAAAAATTCTCAACAACACACTAGCAAACCAAACTCGGCAGCACATTAAAAGGATCATACACCATGAGCAAGGAGATTTCATCCCTGGGATGCAAGCATAGTTCTACAAACACAAATCAGTGAGTGTGATACATTATATTAATAGAATAAAAGATAAATTATATGCCCATCAACAGAATAGGTAAACTGTAGTCTGTTCTTGTAATGGATTACTTATTTATTTATTTATTTATTTGTTTGTTCTTTATTTTTATGTTTATTTTTTAATTTTTTATTTGTTATGTTAATCACCATACATTACATCATTAGTTCTTGATGTAGTGTTCCATGATTCATTGTTTGTGCTCCACGCAGTGCTCCACGCAGAATGTGCCCTCTTTAATACCCATCACCAGACTAACCCATCCCGCCACCCTTCTCCCCTCTAGAACCCTCAGTTTGTTTTTCAGAGTCCATCGTCTCTCATGGTTCGTCTCCCCCTCTGACTTACTCCCCTTCCTTCTTCCCCTCCTGCTATCTTCTTCTTTTTCTTTTTTCTTAACATATGTTGCATTATTTGTTTCAGAAGTACAGATCTGTGACTCAACAGTCTTGCACAATTCACAGTGCTCACCATAGCACATACCCTCCCCAGTGTCTATCATCCAGCCACCCCATCCCTCCCACCCCGCACCACTCCAGCAGCACTCAGTTTGTTTCCTGAGATTAAGAATTTCTCATATCAGTGAGGTCATATGATACATGTCTTTCTCTGATTGACTTATTTCACTCAGCATAACACCCTCCAGTTCCATCCACATCATTGCAAATGGCAAGATCTCATTCCTTTTGATAGCTGCATAATATTCCATTGTGTATATATACCACTTCTTCTTTATCCATTCATCTGTCGATGGACATCTTGGCTCTTTCCACAGTTTGGCTATTGTGGACATTGCTGCTATAAACATTGGGGTACACGTACCCCTTCGGATCCC
>NW_027398947.1:0-9372 GCF_003265705.2 Callorhinus ursinus | reverse complement strand
TGCTCAGGTGGCCCAAATCCCTGGGGCATGGAGCCAGGGACTTAGGGAGAGACCTCTCAGAAGCCACGTGATGGTTAGGGTTAGGGCCCATGTGCACGGCACCCCTGGTCTGCGGGAACTGTTCCGAGCTTGGGATGGGCGGTGTGTCTTGAGGGCAGAGTCAGGTTGAATGTCAGGCTCAGAGTTTGCCGCCAGGCGGTGCAAAAAGTTCAGTTTCACCGGAATGGGCATTCAGAGTTCTGCTCTGAGCGTTTCCCAGAGTTCCAAGTGGTGTGGTTTCCTTCTGGGTGGCAGCCCGAATCCCTTGATAATGCTCGGCTGTCCCGAATACCTGGTGCTTTGGAGCAAGGCTCTAGGGAGAGACGCTCAGAAGCCAACCTAGGGTTAGGCTTAGGACTTAGGGGCATGACAGGCCTTATGTCCTGGTGCTGTGAATGGCCTCAGGTCTGAGTTGAGGCCATGTGTCAGGGGGGACTGTCAGGCTCAAGGACTGCGGCATGGGCACGCTGAATTTGGGGTTCATTGGGATGGACCGGCGCAGTTCTCCTGCTTGGAATGCTTACCAGAGTTCCCCATGGCACGTTTTCCTTTTTAGTGGTGGGCTGAGTCCTCTGGCCCTGGTCAGGTATCTCAAGTCCCTGGGGCTTTGGAGCCAGGCTCTGGGGACAGAGTGCTCCGAAGCCAACCTCGGGTGAGGCTTAGGGCTTAGGGTCATTACAGGCCTGATGTACCGGCGCTGTGATGAGCTTTCCGGGGTCTGAATAGAGGCCATGGGTCAGCGGGGAGTGTCAGGCTCAGGGATTGCGGCCTGGGCATATTGAAATTGGGTTTTGTTGGGATGGACTGGCACAGTTCTCCTGCTCGGAATGCTTACCGGTGTTTCTAATGGCACGTTTTCGTTTTTAGTGGCAGGTTGAATCCTCTGGCACTGGTCAGGTGTCCCCAGTCCCTAGGGCTTTGGAGCCAGGCCCCTGGGGGGACAGACCCTTCAGAAACCTCCATAGGGTCACCATTAGGGTCTAGGGGCATGGCAGGCCTGACGTGCAAGATTGTAGCCGGCTCTGGGAGGTTTATTTTGAGGGTGAGGGTCAGGTTGAGCGTCAGATTCAGGGTTCGCCGCCAGAGGGCGCCAAATTTGTGCATTGGCTAGGTTGGGCATTCAGATTTCTAGGGTTCTGAACGCTTTCTGGAATTGGAAGTAGTGTGTCTGAATTCTTTTTGACATTTGAGTCCTCTAGTGTTGCTCAGTTACAGCCACCCCTGGGACTCCGTAGCCAGGCTCCGAGGACAGTCCACACAGATGCCAAGCTAGGGTGAGGCTTAGGGCCTAGGGGCGTGACAGGCCTGATGTGCTGGTGCTGTGATCAGCTTCCCGGGGTCTGAGTTGAGGCCGTGGGTCAGTGGGGAGTGTCAGGCTCAAGGACTGCGGCATGGGCACGCTGAATTTGGGGTTCATTGGGATGGACCGGCGCAGTTCTCCTGCTTGGAATGCTTACCGGAGTTCCCCATGGCACATTTTCCTTTTTAGTGGCAGGCTGAGTCCTCTGGCCCTGGTCAGGTGTCCCCAGTCCCTGGGGCTTTGGAGCCAGGTCCCTGGGGACAGAACCTTCAGAAGCCTCCGTAGGGTCATTGTTAGGGCCCAGGGGCACGGCAGGCCTGATGTGCAAGCACCATAGGCTGCTCTGGGGGGTCTGTCTTGAGGGAGTGGGCCAGGTTTAGTTTCAGGCTGAGGGTTGGCCAACTGAGGGCACCAAATTTGTGTGTTGGCTGGGATGGGCATTCTGAATTCTCTTGTTCTGAACACTCTCCGGAGTTGCAAGTAGTGCGTTTGAATTCTTTTTGGCATTTGAGTCCTCTGATGTCACTCAGTTACTGCCATCCGTGGGGCTTTGGAGCCAGGCTACTGGATACAGAAACTTAGAAGCTACCCTAGGGATAGACTTAGGGCCTAGGGTCATTGGAGCCCTGATTTGGCCACTCTGGGGCAAGCTTCGGGGTGTGGGGGATCCGAGTTGGGGGTGTGGGTCAGGGTGAGTTTCAGGCTCAGGGTTTGCGGGCAGGGGGCCTTTGAAAGTGGCATTTCGCTGCGATGGGCACGCAGCGTTCTTGTACTCAGAAAGCTTTGCCCCGAGTTGCCAATGGTGCGTTTTCCTTCTGGGAGACAGGCTGCATCCTCTGGTATTCCTCAGGTGCCCCCGATCCCTGTGGCTTTAGAGTCAGGCCTCTGGGGCCATAGCCCTCAGAAGCCAGCGAGGGATAGGGTGCGGGCCTAGGGGCATGGCAGGCCCGACGTACCAGCACTGTGGCCTGCTTCTCGGGGGTTTGTCTTGAGGGCGTGGGTCAGGTTGAGTATCAGGCTCAGGGTTGGCCACCAGAAGGCCCAAAATTTGTGTGTTCCTTGGGATGGGCATTCAGAGTTCTGTTCTGAATGCTTTCCCGTGTTCTCAATGGCGCGTTTTCCTTCCAGGTGGCAGCATGAGTCCCTCGATATTGCTGAGGTGTCCCAAATCTTTGGGGCTTTGGAGCCAGGTTCTGGGGACTGACCCCTCAGCAGCCAACCCAGGGTGAGGGTTAGGACATAGGGGCACGGGACGCCTGATGTGCCAGCGCTGCGTCGATGTTCCTGGGGGTGAGGGTCAAGGGTGTGGGTCAGCGTGAGTGTCTTTAGTCAGCGTGATTGTCTTGCTCTTCTTTTCGGCCAGGGGACTGCTGAAAGTGTGGGTTCACTGGGGTGGGCATGCAGTGCTCTCCTGCTGTGAATCCTTTCCGGGGTTCCAACCAGCGGGGTTTCTTTCTTGTTGGCAAGCTGAGTCCTCTGGTATTGCTCAGGTGTGCCCTGTCCGTGGGGCTCTGGAGTGAGACCTGCGGAAATAAGGCACTCAGGAGCCCACCTAGGGTCGGGGTTAGGGCCTAGGGGTACGGCAGGCATAGCTCTCCTGCTCTCAGCACTTTAAGAAGTGCCAAATGGTGCATTTTGTTTTGTGGTGTCAGTCTGTGTCCTCCAGTATTGCTCAGGTGGCGCAAATCCCTGGGGCATGGAGCCAGGGACCTAGGGAGAGACCTCTCAGAAACCACATGAGGTTTAGGGTTAGGATTAGAGCCCAGGTGCATGGCACTCCTGGTTGCGGGAACTGTGGTGAGCTTGGGATGGGCGGTGTGTCTTGAGGGCGGGAGTCAGGTTGAGTGTCAGGCTCACGGTTGGCTGCCAGGCGGCGCAGAAAGTGCCATTTCGCTGGGATGGGCGTTCAGAGTTCTGCTCTGAGCGCTTTCCGGAGTTCTCAGTGGTGCGTTTTCCTTCTGGGTGGCAGTCCGAGTCCCTTGTTACTGCTTGGGTGTCCCAAATACCTGGTGCTTTGGAGCAAGGCTCTTGGGACGGATGCTCAGAAACCAACCTAAGGTTAGGCTTAGGGCTTAGGGGCATGACAGGCCTGATGTGCCGGTGCTGTGAATGGCTTCCAGTGGTCTGAGTTGAGGCCGTAGGTCAGGGGGAGTCTCAGGCTCAAGGACTGCGTCCTGGGCACATTGAACTCGGGGTTTGTTGGGATGGACTGGCGCAGTTCCTTGTTAAGAATGCTTACCGGAGTTCCCCATGGCAGGTTTTCCTTTTTAGTGGCAGGCTGAGTCATCTGGCTCTGGTCAGGTGTCTCAATTCTCTGGGGCTTTGGAGCCAGGCTCTGGGGACAGAGTGCTACAAAGCCCACATAGGGTTAGGCTTAGGGCTTAGGGGCATGACAGGCCTGATGTACCGGCACTGTGATGAGCTTTCTGGGGTCTGAGTTGAGGCCGTCGGCCAGCGGGGAGTTTCAGGCTCAGGGATTGCGGCCTGGGCACATTGAACTTGAGCTTCATTGGGATGGACCGGCACAGTTCTCCTGCTTGGAATGCTTACCAGAGTTCCCAATGGCACGTTTTCCTTTGAGGTGGCAGGTTGAGTCCTCTGGTACTTGTCAGGTGTCCCAAATCCCTGTGGCTTTGGAGCCAGTTCTGGTGACAGAGTGCCCCGAAGCCAACCTAGGGTGAGGCTTAGGGCTTAGGGGCATGACAGACCTGATGTGCTGGCGCTGTGATGAGCTTCCTGGGGACTGAGTTGAGGCCGTGCGTCAGGGGGGAGTACCAGGCTCAGGGATTGCGGCCTGGGCACGTTGATCTTGGGTTCGTTGGGATGGAACGGCACAGTTCTCCTGCTCGGAATGCTTACAGGACTTCCCAATGGCACGTTTTCCTTTTTAATGGCAGGCTGAATCCTCTGGCACTGGTCAGGTGTCCCCAGTTCCTAGGGTTTTGGAGCCAGGCCCCTGGGGGGACAGACCCTTCAGAAGCCTCCGTAGGGTCATGGTGAGGGCCGAGGGGCATGGCAGGCCTGAAGTGCAAGGGCTGTAGCCTGCTCTGCGGGGTTTCTCTTGAGGGCAAGGGTCAGGTTGAGCGTCAGTTTCAGGGTTGGCGGCCAGGGGGTGACAAATTTGTGCTTTGGCTAGGATGGGCATTCAGATTTCTCGTGTTCTGAACACTTTCCGGAGTTGAAAGTAGTGTGCTTGAATTATTTTTGGCATTTGAGTCCTCTGATGTTGCTCAGTTACTGCCATCCCTGGGGCTTTGGAGCCAGGCTTCTGGATCCAGAAACTTAGAAGCCACCCTAGCGATAGACTTAGGGCCTAGGGTCATTGGAGCCCTGATCTGCCCACGCTGGGGCAAGCTTTGGGGTGCGGGGGATCCGAGTTGGGAGTGTGGGTCAGGGTGAGTGTCAGGTTCAGGGTTTGCTGGCAGGGGGCCTTTGAAAGTGGCATTTCGCTCGGATGAGCACGCAGGCTACTCCTACTCAGAAAGCTTTGCCCTGAGTTCCCAATGGTGCGGTTTCCTTCTGGGAGGTTTGTCTTGAGGGCGTGGGTCAGGCTGAGTGTCAGGCTCAGGGTTGGCCGCCAGAGGGCTCAAAATTTGTGTGTTCCTTGGGATGGGCATTCAGAGTTCTGCTCTGAATGCTCTCCCGAGTTCCCTATGGTGAGTTTTCCTTCCGGGTGGCTGCCTGAGACCCTCGATATTGCTCGGGTGTCCCGAATCTTTGGGGCTTTGGAGCCAGGTTCTGGGGACTGACCCCTGAGCAGCCAATCCAGGCTGAGGGTTAGGACATAGGGGCACGGGACGCCTGATGTGCCAGCGCTGCATCGAGGTTCCCGGGGTGAGGGTCGAGGGTGTGGGTCAGCGTGAGTGTCTTTTGTCAGTGTGTCTTGCTCCTCTTTTCGGCCAGGGGACCGCTGAAAGTGTGGGTTCGCTGGGGTGGATATGCAGCGCTCTCCTGCTGTGAATCCTTTCCGGGGTTCCAACTGGTGGGGTTTCTTTCTTGTTGGCAAGCTGAGTCCTCTGGTATTAGTTAGGTGTTCCCTGTCCGTGGGGCTCTGGAGCGAGACCTGCGGGAACAAGGCACTCAGGAGCCCACCTAGGGTTGGGGTTAGGGCCTAGGGGCATGGCAGGCAGAGCACTCCTACTCTCAACGCTTTCAGAAGTGCCAAATGGCACATTTTACTTTGTGGTGTCAGTCTGTGTCCCCTGGTATTGCTCAGGTGGCGCAAATCCCTGGGGCATGGAGCCAGGGACCTAGGGAGAGACCTCTCAGAAGCCACGTGAGGTTTAGGGTTAGGGTTAGGGCCCATGTGCACGGCACTCCTGGTCTGTGCGAACTGTGGTAAGCTGGGATGAGCAGTGTGCCTTGAGTGTGGGATCAGGTTGGGAGTCAGGCTCAGGGTTTGCCGCCAGGCGGCGCAGAAAGTGCAGTTTCGCCGGGATGGGCGTTCAGAGTTCTGCTCTGAGTGCTTTCCAGAGTTCACAGTTGTGCGGTTTCCTTCTGGGTGGCAGCCCAAATCCCTTGATGCTGCTCGGGTGTCCCGGATACCTGGTGCTTTGGAGCAAGGCTCTGGGAAGAGATGCTCAACAGCCAACCTGGGGTTAGGCTTAGAGCTTAGGGGCATGACAGGCCTGATGTGCTGGTCCTGTGAATGGCCTCAGTGGTCTGAGTTGAGGCCGTCGGTCAGGGGGCAGTGTCAGGCTCAAGGACTGCGGCCTGGGCATGGTGACATTGGGGTCCCAGATGTGTACTATTTCATGCAGATGAGTATGCTCCTGGATGCCTGGGCCTGTTCTGGGTGCTGGAGATGTGGTCATCAAGAGACAAGTTGCGTCCCGTCCAGATGCAGTACTTTTCCCAGTGTGGGAGCACAGCAGCCAATCAGAGGGCAACAGCACCCGAGGGCGAGTGTTGTCTCTTAAATGATGTGGTCAGAGAAGGCTTCTCTCAAACGTGGCCGTTGGCAAACAACAAAGACAAAAATTACCCAAAATACCATCAATTGCTAAGCATGGGCCATGCTCTGAAGTCTTCTTCATAAACCATCACCCCAGGACCATGAGACAACATGAGACAAGAGTGCAATCACGAGACAGTGTACAAAACCTCAGCACTCCTCCTACGCGCTGTCGAGACCTTCAGAGTAAGGAGAGCCCAGGGAGACACCCCCCGTCATGGTGGACTCCAGACGGTGTCCTGCAACGGCAAGCACGAGGGGATCTAGACAGAGCTCAGACAGGCTCGTCAGCTGTGACAGTGAGGATGGCAGCCATGGGGGACTCTCCTCCCAGCTCTTCCTCAAGTCTGAAACCACGCTAAGATGTAAAGGGTATCCTAAAGATGCTGTGCAAGAAAACAGCCATTTTCCACTGCTCTTCACCAGGGTGAACGCAGGCCACCTGTGTCATTCCCAGCCCCTGAAGTCCAGGAGACCCCTGGGGCCAGTCGCTGCCCGGGCCACCTACACCGCACAGGACTGCAGAGGTCTCTGGAAAGTTCTTCCCCACACTGACTCAAGGCAAACCCGGTCCTGTGGTGACACTGACCCCTGCTGGCCACGAATCTACCAACACGGCTTCTGGAGGACGGGGTAAATTTCTGAGATGTCAAGTCATGGTTTCCACCCCCACCGCTTCTGCATTTTCCACCGTGGGAAAGTGAAAACACAGGTGCTGGAAACAACATCAGAGGTGAGAGAGGGCCCGCCCAGGCCTCCCGTGGAGCCCCCAGCAAGCCAGACGCGGTCCTGCTGTTCTGCTCCCAAGCCCACGTGCTGGATTCCCCCCTGCCTCCCCTCCTCATCACCTGCGCCCTCATCCACTCCCGGGGCAGGGTGGCCTCACCGAGAGAGCATGGCACCTCTTGCTCCATGCAGATGCAGACATGCTGTGGGAACCCCTCCACCCCAGAGGCAAAAGTGAGCACCAGGATGAACACCCATCTGTCATCGTGGAGGTGGTCCCACTCCTTCCACACACACACCGTCTGTGACTGACAGGCGAGGCCACACATCCTGAATCTAGGTGCTGCTGAGAACGTGTCTGTGGATGTGGTGAAGGCCCAGCACCAGCTGACTTTATGTGAGGCTTCCCTGAGGAGGAAGCCATGCAGCCTGTGGTCAACAGCCTTGGCCTGTGCCCTTCCTGATGGCGGGCCCTGTGGAATCCACACTCATCTAGCCTCCTGCTGCTGGACCACGGCCACAGAGGCCCTGGCACGCACTTCCTGCTCCTCTCCAGCCCTGTCTGCACCTGGACATTCGGGGTCAGAGCAGGCCCAGCAAGCCTCTTCTCCCCTGCATGGAGTGTGCTGGCATCCCGCAACTGGCACGCGACACTCTCTCCAAAACTACCAGGTACACAGAAAACCCACGAATGTGGTAGAGCTCCATGAGAAGAGGGACTGTGGGGACCCGGCACTGTGCCTGGCACGGGGAGTTCTCCATCAGCAGAATCAATGGCTGAAGGTGCTCTGTGTCAGGCCTAACAGCCCCAGGTCCCCTCACTGCCCAGCCCCAGCCCCCCAGGGGCAAACCGCAGGGTGGGGGCACCGACGGCCTGGCCTGACGCCTCCCTCATCAGGGTCTTGGGCTCGCTGGTACTGCCCACCCTTCTCGGCCCCTTTACGGGCTTCCCAGTCCTGCCTTGAGAAGGGCCAAAGAAAAATCTGGAAACGCCAAAAAATTACCTGTTTACATTAACACTTCCAAAATTTTGGTGCTTATGGGACAGATCTATTTTCAGGTAAATTTCTTTTGAAACGTGAAGCCATGTAGAATAACATCAAAATATTCTTGTGTTAGGGAACCAGGTTACATATTAGCACTGAAATCAATCACTTCAGAGCAAAAAAAGCAAACATATCTCTTATTGTAACAGACATCCAGCAACCAAAGTCAATAAGGAAAGACTACTAGCCTGTTAGAAAAATCACAATAACACAGACATAAGATCACCTATGGGAAATAAGGTATTTTATGACTTTGGGATTCTTAAGATGGGTGCAGAAACAAACTTAAGGGGAATTTACGCAATTAAGGAATTCTGTAACGGAGAATGACAGTCTGGCAGAGGTGGGAGCTTCTAAAGCCAACAGGGATGCATACCTACAACATGGACTAAACAAACAGCACAGCAGAATAAAAAAACAGAAACCACAGAATAGGCAATCCACAGAGAAACATGTGAAGCCCAAAAGCAAATAAGGAGCGTCAGATGCTCCACGTCACCATCAATCAGACATGATAATAAAGACACCAGCACGATGCCACCGGATACCATCAGGACGGCAAATCTGAGAAGTCAGATGACCCCAGGCTGCTGTGGGCGAGGCTGGGGCTGGGCCTGCGACCTGGGACCCTTGCGACCCCTGGGGCCATGCCCAAATCCGTGCTCCCCAGAGACTCTCGGAGGACAGCATGCCTCACCAACAGCGGAGGCCTGCAAACCCACAAAAACTATGCTGCAGTTTTCAGAGATTCTGATTCCTAAACATGTCCCTGGAAGGTGGGCTGGGATGACCCAGACTGATGCCAAGGTCAGGGGTGGAGGGACTGGACACCCACCAGGGTGGGCAGCTAGGTGCCCTGAGTCACACAGAGGAAAGAGGGAATCACCTACCGTGGAGCCTTCCTCTGTTCTGAAAGTGCCACCGAGCCTTGAGGAGCTCAGGGGAAACCCACACAGCCCTCCAGTGTGTGAATACCCGTGCTCCGGGACTCACACAGTCTGAGGTCGCAGGTACTGAGGAAAACGGTCTGAAGTGTGCTCATTTACAAACAAACGGACAGTCTGCACTGGTGAACAGAACCAGCAGATGCTATCAGCGATGCAGCACGTTAACGGTGTACCACAGGCCGCGCCCCTCGAGACCGACGCGCGCTCACCCACCTGCCAGACATAGCAGCCCTTCTCTGCTGGGGAAGACGTGCTGGCACTTCCGGGTGTCAAGCCGCCTTCTAACAACTCCATCTTCTTGCTGAACTGCACCTCCAAAATTGGGACAGCCTCGGGCATCTTGGCGGATATCAGGTGATA
>NW_027398946.1:0-9374 GCF_003265705.2 Callorhinus ursinus | reverse complement strand
TTGGAGGACCAGGGCAGAAATGGTGGCCTCCCAATCTCCACCCGGAGGAGCCGAGAACTCGGGGCCCCGCTCCTCAGTGTGTCCCCAGAGAAAAGCAGTCACTCCCTTGTCCCCGGTCTCCGGCCGCCCTCCGTGCTCACCCGGCCTGTGATCGAGCGTTGCCATCTCTGGCACCCGACCCCGCGCAGAGTCTCCAAACCCAGCAGATCCCTGCAGTGCGTTCCCGCACCGCTCCTCCCCGGGAAGGAGGGGGAGTCTCCCCGGATCTGCTGCTTGTTGGGTCCCTGCTGGGGGAGCCGTGCCCCGACTGGGCCGCAGATCACAGTTTATGGCAACCCCGAGGTGAGAGCCCGCGACTCTGCTCCGTCTCTGCAGCCGGCTTCCCCGCTCTGATACCTGGGAGCTCTGGCGCACTCAGGCACCCCCGGTCTCTCAGTGACCCCAAGGGTCCTGAGACCACACTGTCCCGGGAGGATTCCACCCCCCGCTTAGCCACTGCAGCGACGTCCCTCCGCCGAGCCAACTTCTAAAAGGTCCGATTTTGTGCTCCGCGGCTCTATCACTTGCCAGAAGCGGCTGGCGGAGGCCCCTCCCCCACCGTCTATCCTCCCGAATATCGCCTCGGATTCACTTCTCCGCACGTCCTACCTTCCAGTAAGTGGTCGCTTCTCTGTTCAGAGAGTTGTTGCTACTCTCCTGTTCGATCTCCTGTTGAGTTCGTAGGTGTTCAGAATGGTTTGATCCCTATTCAGCTGAATTCCTGAGACCAGACGAAATCTAGGTCTCCTACTCCTCCGCCATCTTGCTCCGCCCCCCAGACCATGTTTTATTTTTAAGAAACTGCCGAACTGTCTTCCAAAGTGGCTACACCACTTTGTGTTCTCACTAGCAATGAATGAATTGCTTGCATTCTTGTCAGAAAGTGGTGTTGTCAGTTTTTTTCTTGTTTAAAGTCATTCTAATAGATGTGCAGTGCTATCTCATTGTTGTTTTAATTTACAATTTCTTAATGGATACATGATATTGAGCATCTTTTCATATAATTGTTTGTCATCTCTATAGCTTCTTTTGTGAGTTGTCTGTTCAAATCTTTTGCCCATTTTTGAATTGTTCTCTTATTGTTGACATTGAAGAGGTTTTTGCTTATTTTGGATGCAATTCTTTTATGGGATGTATGTTTTTTAAGTATTTTCTCTCAGTGTATGGTTTGTCTTTTCATCCTCTTAACAATGGGTTTCACAGAGCAGAAGTTTTTAATTTGAATACAGTCCAACTTAGTGATCTTTTCATTTTTGAATCATGGTTTCGGTGTTGTATCTAAACATTCATTACCAAACCCAAGATCACCTAGATTTTCTCCTGTGTTTTCTTCTTGAAGTTTTACAGGTTTTCATTCTAGTTTATGATCCATTTTGAGTTAATTTTGGTGAAAAGTATAAGAACTGTGTTAGATTAATATATATTATTTATATACTTATATAAGTTTATATGTAACCATGTGTATATTTTTTTTTGAAAATGAGCATCCAACTTATTCAGAACCATTTGTTCAAAAGACTATTTTTTGTTCATTGAATGCCTTTCACCTTTTGTCAAAGATGAATTGACAATATTTATGTGGGCCTATTTCTGGGTCCTCTATTTTATTAATCTCTATGTTTATTCTTACATCAATACCATGGTGTCTTGGTTTCTGTAGCTTTGTAATAAGTCTTGAAATCAAGTAGTGTGAGTTTTCCAACTTTGTCATTGTTTAGTATTTTGTTGGCTCTTGGAGGTATTTCCATACAAATAGTAGAATCAGCCTGTCAATATCTACCAAATAGCCTCTTGTAATTTTGATTGGGATTGCATTGAACCAAGTTAGGAAGAACTGACATTTTAACAATATTGAGTCTTCCAATCCATGAACATGGAATGTACTTCCATTTCTTTAGATTTTGATTTCTTTCATTAAAGTTTTATAGTTTTTCTGCATATTGATCCTGTAATATATTTTATTTAATTTATACCTATGCATTTCATCTTTTGGATGCCATTATAAATGACATACTTTAAAAATTACAAATTTCGATTGTTTATTGCTGGCATATAGAAAAGCAATTGAAATTTGTGTATTAGCATTGTATCCTGTGCCCTTCTATACTCACTTAGTTCCAGGAGTTTTTTGTTTGTTCGTTTGTTTTGTCAATTCTTTGGGATTTTCTGCAGAGATAACCATGTCATCTGTGAACAAAGACTGTTTTACTTCTTTCCAAATTTTATACATTTTATTTCCTTTTCATTTCTTATTTCACTAGATAGGACTTCCAGCACAATGCTGAATCAGAGTGTTGAGAAGGCATATCCTTGTTTGTTTTTTTTTGCCATTCATAAGGGGAAAGCCTTCAGCTTCTCACTTCTAAGTATGATATTAGCTGCTATTTTTTGTAGACATTATTTATCATATTAAGGAATTTCCTATTATGGTATGCATCTTATTTGTGACTGGGTGTTAGATTTTGTCAAGTGCTATGATGGCCTGATAGAATGAGTTAGGAAGTATTCCATCTGCCTCTATCTTCTGGAAAAGATTATAGAAAATTGGTCTAATTTCTATCTACATGTTTGGTAGAATTCACCAGTGAACATATCTGGGCCTGATACTTTCTTTTTTGGGGGAAAGTTGTTAATTATTGATTCATTTTCCTTATTAGAGATAAGCTTATTCATAGTATCTTTTTCTTCATGTGTGAGTTTTGATAATTTATTCCTTTAAGGAATTAGTTCATTTAATCTCAGTTATCAAATTTATTTTTTTAAAGATTTATTTATTTATTTATTTGACAGAGAGAGAGACAGCGAGAGAGGGAATACAAGCAGGGGGAGTGGGAGAAGGAGAAGCAGGCTTCCCGCTGAGCAGAGAGCCCTACACGGGGCTCGATCCCAGGGCCCTGGGATCATGACCTGAGCTGAAGGCAGACACTTAACGACTGAGCCACCCAGGCGCCCCAATCTCAGTTATCAAATTTATGGGCATAGAATGAGGAATAGTATTTCTTAATTATCCTTTTAGTTTCTGTGGGATCAGTCATGATGAGCCCTATTTCACTTTTGATATTGGTAATTTATGTCCTTTTTTAAAAAAATTCTTGGTTAACCTGGCTATTTATTAATTTTATTTTTTCCTAAAGAATCAGCCTTTTGTTTCATTAATTTCCTTCACTTTCTTTTTGCCATTTTATTGATTTCTGCTTTTAATTTTATTATTTCCTTCCTTCTGCTTGCTTTAGGTTTATTTTATTCTTTTTTTTATTATGTTAGTCTGCATATAGTACTTCATTAGTTTTTGATGTAGTGTTCCATAATTTATTGTTTGTGTATAACACCCAGTGCTCATTGCAATACATGCCTGCCTTAATACCCATCACTGGGCTAACCCATCCCCCCACACCAGTCCCCTCTGAAACACTCAGTTTGTTTCCTGGAGTCCATAGTCTCTCATGGTTTGTCTCTCTCTGATTTCCACCCCTCCATTTTTCCCTTCCTTCTCCTACTATCCACCATGTTATTCCTTATGTTCCACAAATAAGTGAAACCATATGATAATTGTCTTTCTCTGTTTGACTTATTTCACTTAGCATAATCTCCTTTAGTTCCAATCATGTTGATGCAAATGGTGGGTATTCATCCTTTCTGATGGCTGAGTAATATTCCATCGTATATATGAACCACATCTTTTTTATCCATTTGTCTATCAAAGGGCATCTCGGCTCCTTCCACAGTTTGGCTATTGTGGACATTGCTGCTATGAATATTGGGGTGCATGTGCCTCTTCTTTTTACTACATCTGTATCTTTGGGGTAAATACCCAGTAGTGCAATTCCTGGGTCATAGGATAGCTTTATTTTTAACTTCTTGAGGAATCTTTATACTGTTTTACAAAGTGGCTGTACCAACTTGCATTCCCACCAACAGTGTAAGAGGGTTCCCCTTTCTCCACATCCTCTCCAACATTTGTTGTTTCCTGCCTTGTTAATTTTTGCCATCTAACTGGTGTAAGGTGGTATCTCAATGTGGTTTTGATTTGAATTTCCCTGATGGCTAATGATATCGAACATTTTTTCATGTGTCTGTTAGCCATTCATATGTCTTCTTTGGACAAGTGTCTGTTCATGTCTTCTGCCCACTTTTTGACTTGATTATTTGTTTTTTGGGTGTTGAGTTTGAGAAGTTCTTTATAGATCTGGAATACCAGCCCTTTATCTGTAATGTCATTTGCAAATATCTTCTCCCATTCTGTGGGTTACTCTTTGTTTTGTTGACTGTTTCCTTTGCTGTGCAGAAGCTTTGTATCTTGATGAAGTCCCAAAAGTTCATTTTTGCTTTTGTTTCCCTTGCCTTTGGGGATGTGTCCTGAAAGAAGTTACTGTGGCCGATGTTGAAGAGGTTACTGCCTATGTTCTCCTCTAGGATTTTGATGGATTCCTGTCTCACATTGAGGTCTTTCATCCATTTTGAGTTTATCTTTCTGTATGGTGTAAGAGAATGGTCGAGTTTCATTTTTCTGTATATAACTGTCCAATTTTCCCAGCACAATTTATTGAAGAGACTCTTTTTTTCCATTGGATATTTTTTCCTGCTTTTTCAAAGATTAGTTGACCATAGAGTTGAGGGTCCATATCTGGGCTCTCTATTCTGTTCCATTGATCTATGTGTCTCTTTTTGTGCCAGTACCATGCTGTCTTGGTGATCACGGCTTTGTAATATAGCTTGAAAGCAGGCAACGTGATGCCCCCAGCTTTGTTTTTCTTCAACATTTCCTTGGTGGTTTGGGGTATTTTCTCATTCCATACAAATTTTAGGATTGTTTGTTCCAGCTTTTTGAAAAATGCCATCTATGAAAAGCCCACAGTGAGTATCATTCTCAATGGGGAAAACCTGAGAGCTTTTCCCTTAAGATCAGGAATACGACAAGGATGCCCACTCTCATCACTATTGTTCAACATAGTACTAGAAGTCCTAGCATCAACAATCACACAATGAAAAGAAATAAAATGTATTCAAATCAGCAAAGAAGAAGTCAAACTCTGTCTCATCACAGACGACATGATACTTCATGTGGAAAACCCAAAAGACTCCACCCCCAAATTACTAGAACTCAATACAGCAATTCAGTAATGTGGCAGGATACAAAATCAATGCACAGAAATCACTTGCTTTTCTATACACTAACAATGTAACTGTAGAAAGAGAAATTAGGGAATTGATTCCATTTATAATAGCACCAAAAACCATAAGATACCTTAGAATAAACCTAACCAAAGAGGTAAAGGATCTATACTTTAGAAACTACAGAACACTTATGAAAGTAATTGAAGAAGACTCAAAAAGATGGAAAAATATTCCATGCTCATGGATTGGAAGAATAAACATTGTTAAAATGTCTATGTTGCCCAGAGCAATCTGTATTTTCAATGCCATCCCGATCAAAATACCAATGGCATTCTTTTTGTTTCTTTAGGTAGGAACTTAAGTTATTGACTTGAGATCTTCTTTTTTCTAATTTAAGCATTTACTAATATAAATTTCCCCTCAGCACTCCTTTAGCTTTATCTCATAAATTTTGGTATTATCTGCTTTATTCTCATATATTCTCTCTCTGTTTTTTAAATGAGATGTCCTCTTTGATTCAAAGATTATTCAGAAGTTCGTTACTTAATTTCTAAGTATTTGATGTTTTCCTGTTGTCTTTTTATTATTGATTTCTAGTTTGATCCATTATGGTCAGAGAACATTCTTTTTTTTTTTTTAAATTTTATTATGTTATCTTAGTCACCATACAATACATCATTAGTTTTTGATGTAGTGATCCACGATCCATTATTTTCGTATAACACCCAGTGCTCCATGCAGTACGTGCCTTCTTTAATACCCATCACTGGGCTATCCAATCCCCCCTCCCCCCTCCCCTCCAAAACCCTGTTTGTTTCTCAGAGTCCATAGTCTCTCATGGTTCATCTCTCCCTCCAATTCCCCCCTCCCCCATTTTTCTGAACATTCTGTGTGATTTCAATTCTTTTAAATTTGTTGAGGTTTGTTTTTGTCAGGATATGGTCTTACTGTCGTGAAGTTTCCAAAGATGCAAAGTACCTGCATTCTGTTGCTACTGTTGGAATTCTGTATAAATGTCAACTAGATCCTGATGGTTGATCAGTTCTACATCCTTGCTGATCTGCTGTCTCATAGTTTTATCAATTGCTGATAGAGGGGTGTTGAAGTTCCAACTATAATTGTCAATTTACCTATTTCTTCCTTTAGCTTTACTAAGGAGCTCCACTAGTTTATGCTTAGCCTAAGCTCTACAAGTTTTTGCTTCATGTATTTTGATGCTCTGTTATCTGGTGCATGCACACTTAGGATTGATAGATCATCTTATGGATTGATTCATTTATCATTATGTAATATCCCTCTTTGTTCTGAATAATTTTCTTTGCTCTGAAGTTGACTTTATCTCATTTAGTGTAGTTGCAGTTGCATTTTTTACGTCAGTGTTTCCATGATACATCATTTTCTCTATCTTTCTACAGTTAACCTACTTAGTTGTTATGCTTGAAGTGAATTTCTTGTAGACAGCATATAGTTGGGTGGCTTTTTAAAAATTTACTCTGCCAATATCTATCTTTTAGGTGCTGTATTTAGACCACTTATATTTAAAGTACTTATTAATATATTAAGATTTAAGTCTGCCAATTTTATTATTTTCTATTTTTCCCTCAGTTTCTTCTCTCTCTCTCTCCTCTCTCTCTCTTTCCTATGGGTTAATTGAACAGTTTTAGAGTTCCATTTTGATTTACTTACAATGTCAGTGAGTATATCACTTTGTGTAGGTTTTTTTTTTGTGGTTACTCTAAATCTTAGCATATACATAATGTTTTTACACTTGAAGTGAAGTGTAATGACCTCACTTCCCTTTAGGTAACTTTATTCTCCCCATTTTAAAAATATAATTGTTTAAAGTAATTCCTACATACATTGAGTGCCAATCAGATGGTGTTACAACTTTTGCTTCAATCATAAAGAAACTCATGAACTGAAAGATAATCTATTATGCTTACTTCTATTCCTACCTGTTTCTAGCTAGATTCTAGCCTTCTGTTATCTGTTTTTCTTTCTGTTTGGAGAGCTTCTTTAAGCCATTCTGGGATAGATATGTTAACATCAAATTCTCTTAACCTTTTTTTTTTTGGTGTTTTTTATTATTTATTTATTTATTTATTTATTTATTTATTTAAATTTAAATTCAATTTAATTATCACATAGTGTATTATTAATTTCAGAGGTAGAATTTAGTAGCTCATCCAGTTGCATATAACACCCAATGCTCATTACATCACATGCCCTCCTTAGTTCCCATCACTCAGTTACTCCATCCCCCCGTCCCTCTCCCCTCCAGCAACCCTCACTTTGTTCCCTGTAATTAAGAGTCTCTTATGTTTTGCCTCCCTCTCTGTTTTTTCTTATTTTATTTTTACTTTCCTTCCCCTATGTTAATCTGTTTTTTTTCTTAAATTCCACATATGAATGAAATCATATGGTATTTGTCTTTTTCTGACTGACTTATTTCACTTAGCATAATACCCTCTAGTTCCATCCATGTCATTGAAAATGGCAAGATTTCATTCCTTTTGATGCCTAAGTAATATTCCATTATATATATCTATTCCAGTGTGTGTATATATATATCTATATATATATATATCACATCTTCTTTATCCATTCATCTGTCAATGGACATATCTGGGCTCTTTCCATATTTTGGCTATTGGGGACATTGCTGCTATAAACATTGGGGTACATGTGCCCTTTGAATCACGATTTTTGTATCCTTTGGATAAATTGTTGGGTTGTCTTTTACTTGTCCAAAAATATCTTCATTTCCCCTTCATTTATGAAAGGTAGTTTTGCCAGATATAGGATTCAAGATTAACAGTCTTTTTTCCCCAGCACTTTAAAAATATTTGGCCACTTATTTCTGGCCTCCACAATTTCATGAAAAATCCACTGTCTTTTAAATTGGTGTTTCTTTAAATTAATGCATCATTTTTTTTCCTGAACTTTTTTTTGTGTTCCTACAAAACTTATTTTTTAATTTTTTTATTGTTATGTTAATCACCATGCATTACATCATTAGTTTTGGATGTAGTGTTCCATGATTCATTGTTTGTGCATAACACCCAGTGCTCCACGCAGAACGTGCCCTCTTTAATACCCATCACCAGGCTAACCCATCCCCCCACCCGCCTCCCCTCTAGAACCCTCAGTTTGTTTTTCAGAGTCCATTGTCTCTCATGGTTGGTCTCCCACTCCGATTTCCCCCCTTCATTCTTCCCCTCCTGCTATCTTCTTCTTCTTTTTTTCTTAACATATATTGCACTATTTGTTTCAGAGGTACAGAACTGTGATTCAACAGTCTTGCACAATTCACAGCACTCGCCATAGCACATACCCTCCCCAATGTCTATCACCCAGCCACCCCATCCCTCCCGCCCCCCACTGCTCCAGCAACCCTCAGTGTTTGCTGAGATTAAGAATTCCTCATATCAGTGAGGTCATATGATACATGTCTTCCTCTGATTGACTTATTTCACTCAGCATAATACCCTCCAGTTCCATCCACATCATTGCATATGGCAAGATCTCATTCCTTTTGATGGCTGCATAATAGTCCATTGTGTATATATACCACCTCTTCTTTATCCATTCATCTGTCGATGGACATCTTGGCTCTTTCCACAGTTTGGCTATTGTGGACATTGCTGCTGTAAACATTGGGGTGCACGTACCCCTTCGGATCCCTACATTTGTATCTTGGTGGTAAATACCCAGTAGTGCAATTGCTGGATCGTATGGTAGCTCTATTTTCAACTGAGGAACGTCCATACTGTTTTTCAGAGTGGCTGCACCAGCTTGCATTCCCAGCAACAGCGTAGGAGGGTTCCCCTTTCTCCGCATCCCCGTCAACATCTGTTGTTTCCTGACTTGTTAATTTTAGCCATTCTGACTGGCGTGAGGTGGTATCTCATTGAGGTTTTGATTTGGATTTCCCTGATGCCGAGCGATGTTGAGCACTTTTTCATGTGTCTGTTGGCCATTTAGATGTCTTCTTGGGAAAAATGTCTGTTCATGTCGTCTGCCCATCTCTTGATTGGATTATTTGTTCTTTGGGTGTTGAGTATGATAAGTTCTTTATAGATTTTGGATACTAGCCCTTTGTCTGATATGTCATTTGCAAATATTTTCTCCCATTCTGTCGGTTGTCTTTTGGTTTTGTGGACTGTTTCTTTTGCTGTGCAAAAGCTTTTTATCTTGATGAAATCCCAATAGTTCATTTT
>NW_027398945.1:0-9384 GCF_003265705.2 Callorhinus ursinus | reverse complement strand
GGCCCTAAAACTAACCCTAGGATGGACTCTGAGGGGTCTGTCCCCAGAGTCCTGGCTCCAAAGCCCCAGGGATTGAGGACACCAGAGCAGTACCAGAGTATTAGCCTTCCACCCAGAAGGAAACTGCACCATTTGGAATTCTGGAAAGGTTTCAGAGCAGGAGAAATCTGCATGCCTTTCAGAGTGAACCCCCACTTTCAGGGGCTTCCTGGCCACAAACAATGAGCCTGACACTCACCTGGACCCATGCCCTCAACTAGGACCCCTAGGAAGTTTGCCACAGTGCCAATAGATTGGGCCTCCCATGCCCCTAGGCCCTAATGACAACCCTAGGTTCGCTTCTAAGGGCTCTGTCTCCATAGGCCTGGCACCAAATCCCCAGGGTTTGTGGCACCTGAGTAAACCGGGATACTCAGCCTGCCACCCAGAATTTAAACACGCTATTTGGAGCTCCAGAAGGTATCAGAGCAGGGAAACTCTGCATGCCCATCCCAGGGAACCCCCACAATAAGTGACACCCTGTCTGCAAAGCCTGACCCTGACACTCACCCGGAACATGCCCTCAACTCTGGCCCCCTGGAAGCTCGCCACAGCACCAGTAGTTCAGGCATGCCATGCTCCTAGTTCCTAACTCTAACCATAGGTTAGTTTCTGAGGGGTCTATCCCCAGATACCTGGCTCCAACGTCCCGGGGATTGTGGACACATCAGCTTTACCACAAGACTCACCCTGCCACCCAGATGGAAACCACACCATTTAGAACTCCGAAAAGGTTTCAAAGCACGAGAAATCCGCATGCCTTTCCAAGCAAAACCCCACTTTAAGTGGTCTCCTCGCTGTAAACCCTGTGCCTGGTACTCTCCCTGACCCACACATGTCCTTTACTCAGATCCCCGGAAAGCTCACCATGTTGCCGGCATGACGGGCTGGCCATGCTCCTAGGACCTAACTCTAAACCTAGGTGGCTTCTGAGGGGTCTATCCTCAGAGTTTTGTCTCCAAAGCCCCAGGGATTGGGGACATCTGAGCAATACCATAGGACTTAGTCTGTCACCCAGAAGGAAACCGCACCATTTGGAACTTGGAATGCATACTGAGCAGGAGAACTCTGTATGAACATCCCACTAACCCCCACTTTCATCGGCCCCCTGGCACCAAACCCTGAGCCTAACACTCAATTTGACCCACACCCTCAGCTCAGCCCAAAGGTAAGCTTGTCACAGTGCCAAGAAATGGTGCTTGCCATTCCCCATGGCCCTAAACCTACGTTAGCTTCTCAGAGTTCTGTTTCCAGAGTCCTGGCTCCAAAACCCAGGATTAGGGACACCTGAGGAATGCCAGAGGACTCAACCTGCCATTCATAAAGAAACCACATTTTTTTTTGAACTCTGCAAAGGACTCAGAGTGGATAAATCTGTATGCCCATCCCAGCAAACCTACAAATTCAGTGGTCCATTGGACACACACCCTGAGCCTGATATCACCCTGAACCACTCCCTCAACTCAGACACCAGAGAGGTCGCCCAGCATTGGCAGTTCAGGCCTTTCATGCCCCTAATCACTCACCCTAACTTTAGCTTGGCATGTGAGGCATCTTCGTCAAAAGGAAGACTCCCACGACACAGGTTTTGGGGACACCTGAGTCTTAGCAGAGGACACAGCTTGCCATTCAGAAGGAAACCACACATTTTGAAATCCGGAAAGTGCTCAGAGCAGGGGAAATCCGCATGCCCATCCCAATGAACTCCCACATTCAGAGGAACCCTTCCTGCAAACCCTATGCCTGACGCTCATCATGCCCCAGGCTCTCAACCCAGCCCACTGGGAAACTTGTCACATTGCTGGCATATCAAGAGAACCATGCCTCTAGGCCTTAACCCTAACCCTAGATTGGGTTCTGATGGGTCTATCCCCAGATATCTGGCTACAAAACCCTGGGTATTGGGGTCACCTGAGCAATACCAGAGGATTCAGCTAACCATCAAAAAGAAACTGTGCCTTTTGGAACTCCGTAAAGGACTTAGAGCTGAAAAAGGTTCAAGCCCATCCCATCGAGCCCTCATATTCGGTGGCCCTCTGGCCACAAACTCTGAGCCTGACACACACAGTGATCAACTCTCTCAACTCAGACCCCCAGGAAACTCTGCCCAGCACAGGCAGATCTGGCCTGATGGCACCTGGGCCCTAAACCTAACCCCAGGTTTTATTTTGAGGGGTTTGTCCCTAGAGGCCTGGCTCCAAAGTCCCAGGGATTTGGGACAACGGAGCAATACCAGAGGTCTCAGCATGCCCTTCAGTAGGAACTGGTGGCATTTGAAACCCCAGAAATGACTCAAAGTAGAAGAAATCTGCATGCCCATCCCAACGAATCCCCACTTTCATTAGTTCCCTAATCACAAACACTGAGCCTGACAATCACCCTGACCCACGACCTCAACTCAAACCCACAGAATGATCACCACAGCACCGGCTAATCAGACCTGCATGCCCATAGGCCCTAACCATAACCCTGGAATAGGGTCTGATGTGTCTCTCCCCAGAAACCTGGCTCCAAATCCCCATGCATTGGGGTCACAAAGCAATGCCAGAAAACTCAGGCTGCCACCTAGTAGGAAACCCTGCCATTAGGAAGTCTGGAAAGGACTGAAAAGAAGAGAACTCTGCATGGCCATCCCAATGAACCCCTAATTTCAGTGGCCCCTTGGCAGCAAGCCTGAGCCGGACACACACCCTGACCCATGCCCTCAACTCAGCCCCACGCAAGCTCCCAACAGTGTTGGCAG
Source organism: Callorhinus ursinus (assembly GCF_003265705.2). Lineage (NCBI taxonomy): Eukaryota > Metazoa > Chordata > Mammalia > Carnivora > Otariidae > Callorhinus > Callorhinus ursinus. The sequence continues at coordinate 6,602 of NW_027398945.1, read as the reverse complement.
ATTAGTGCTGCCAAGACACAAAGCCTTAACTCAAAGCCTAAGCTGGCTTCTGAGGGTTCTGTCCCCAGAGGCCTGGCTCCAAAGTCCCATAGAGGTGACATTTGAGCAATACTGGAAGAATCAGCATGCCATCCAGAAGGAAACCACACCATTTGGGACCCTGGAAAGATTCAAAGCAGGAGAAAACTGCATGTCCATCCCAGCGAACCCTGACTTTTAAAAGTACCCTGACAACTGTACACTGAGCCTGACACTCACCCTGACCCATGCCCTAAACTCAACCCCCTGGAAAGTTTGCCATAGCGCAGGCAGATAGGGCCTGCCATGCCCCAGGCCCTAAACCTAGTTTGATTAATAGGAGTCTGTAATCAGAGGTCTGGCTCCAAATTCCCCGGGATTGGGTTCACCAGAGCAATAGCCGAGAACTTAGTCAGCCATTGACAGGGAAACCGAGCCATTACTAACTCCCAAAATGATTCAGACCAGGGGAAATCTGCATGCCCATCCCATTGATCCCCCAAATTCACCGGCCCTCTGTTTCCAAATGCTGATGCTGACTCTCACCCTGACCCATGCCCTCAACTCAGCCCCCCAAGAAGCTCGCCATAGCGCTAGCAGATCTGGCCAGGCATGCCTCTTGTGCCTAACACTAACGCTAGATTGGCTTCTGAAGGTTATGTTCCCAGAAGCCTGGCACCAATGCACCTATGGATTAGGGATAACAAAGAAATATCAGAACTCAGCCTGCAACCCAGAAGGAAACTGCGCCATTCAGAAATCCAGAATGGATTCAGACTAGGAGAATTCGGCAATGCACCCCAGTGAAACTCCCACTTTCAGTGGCACACTAGCCGCAAAACCTGAGCCTGACACTCACCCTGACCACGCCCACAAATCAGACCCCCGAGAAGCTCACCACAGCACAGGCATTTCAGAGCTGCCATGCCGCTGTGCCCTAACACTAACTGAGGGTTGGCTTCTGAAGAGTCTGTCCCAGAGGCCTGACTCCTTAGCTCATTGGACTGGGGAAACATAACCAACACCAGGGGACTCAGACGGAGTTGAGGGCATGGGCCACAGTGATTGTCAGGCTCAGTGTTAGCAGGAAGGCGGCAAATGAACCCATGCCATTTGGAACACCAGGAACGATTCAGAGCAGGAGAAATATGAAGGCCCCCTTGAGCCCATCCCAGCAAACCTGCACTTTCGTCAGTCCCCTGGCCATCTATCCTGAGCCTGACACCCTCACCCATGGCCACAAAGCAGCCCTCCAGCAAGCTCGCCACAAAGTTGGCAGATTAGACCAGCCAACTTCTTGGGCCCTAACCCTAACTCTATGTTGGGTTCTTAAAGGACCACCCCCAGAGTCCTCTCTCCCAAGCCGCACGGATGGGGACATATGAGGAATACCAGAGGACTCATCCTTCAACAACGTGTGAAATCATGCATCTTGGAAATCCAGAAATGATTTAGAGCGAGAGAAACCTGGATGAAATCTTGAGCCATTCCCTGCTTAATTTAATACAGTACTGAATACAAACCCAGAGCCTGATATCTCTCTAATTCTAGCCCTCATATCAGACCTCTGTGAAAGTCTCTACACCTCAACAGATATCTTCCATGCTCTTGGCCCACTCCGTAACCCTAGCTCAAGACATGTGTGTAAACATGAACACACCTTTCTACAAAGATGACTTACAACCGACCAACAAACACCCGAAAAAGTGCTCCACATCACTAGCCATCAGAGAAATACAATCAAAACCACAATGAGATAGCACCTTACACCAGTTAAAATCGCTACAATTAACAAGTCAGTGAACAACAAATGTTGGCGAAGATGCTTAGAAATGGAAACCCTCTTACACTGCTGTTGGGAATGCAATCTTGTACAGCCAGTCTATAAAATGGTACCAAGTTTCTTCAAGAAGTTAAAAATAGAGCTACACTATGGCCCAGCAATTGCACTACTGGATATTTACCCAAAAAATACAGGTTTAGAAGAATGTAGTGGCACCTGCCCCCCCCCAGTGTTCACAGCAGCAATATCCACTATAGCCAAAATATGGAAAGGGGCCAGATGTCCACGGACAGACAAATGGATAAGAAGGTGTGGTGTATATCTATGATGGAATATTACTCAGCCATCGGAAGAATGAAAACCTACCATCACATCAACCTGGATGGAACTGGAGCGTATTATGCTGAGCAAAATAAGTCTATCCGAGAAAGACAATTGTCATATGGTTTCACTCATATGGGAAATACAAGAAACAGCAGAGAGGATCATGGGGGAAGAGAGGGAAAACTGAATGGGATGTCATCAGAGAGGGAGAAAAACCATGAGAAACTCCTAACTATAGAAACAAACCGATGGTTGCGGGAAGGGAGGGGGATGGGGAAATGGGCTAACCGGGTGATGGCCATTAAGGAGGGCACGTGAAGTAATGAGCACTGGGTGTCATACACAACTGATATATTATTGAACACTACATCTGAAACTAATGATATAGTATACGTTAAAAAAAGAGAACTAAAAAAACAATCTAAACATTTGGATGGAACCACATAAGATACTGGACAGCTAAGGCAATCCTAAAAAATAAAAACAAAGCTGGAAGAGTCACAATTCAAGATTTCAAGAGACACTATAAGCTGTAGTCTTCCTAACAGTATGGTCCTTGCACAAAAACAGACACTGTGACCATAGGAAAAGGACAGAAAAATCAGATATAAACCCACAGTTATGTGGTCAGTTAATCTTCCACAAAGCAGGGAAGAATATCGAAAGGCAAAAGGACAGTCTCTACACCAAAAGGTGTTGGGAAATCTGGACAGCTATGCACAAAGGAATGAAATTAGACCACTTTCTTACACCATACAGACAAAAAAACTCAAAACAGTTTCAAGACCTCAATGTGAGACCTGAAACCATAAAAATCCTGCAAAAGGGCACAGACTGTAACTTCTTGTTATGGACCATAGCAACATTTTTCTAGACTGTCTCCTGAGGCAAAGGAAACCAAACCAAAAATAAACTATTGGGACTACATCAAAATTAAAAAGTTTCCTCACAGCAGAAGAACAATGAAAAAGTAGTAATAATAAGACAACCTACTTAAAGGGAGAAGGTATTTGCAAATATCATATGCAATAAAGGGATAGTGTCCAATATATAGAGAAATGATACAACTCAACACCCCAAAACCAATTAATCCAGTTAAAAAATAAGCAGAAAAATGAACAGATATTTCTCCAAAGAAGAAATACAGATGGCCAACAATTACATGAAAAGATGCTCATCATCACCCATCATCAGAAAAATGCAAATCAAAAGTACAATGAGATATGACCTCATACTGCCAGAATGGCCAACTTCAACAGCCCAAGAAACAACAGGTTTTGTGAGGATGCGGAGAAAGGGGAACACTCGTGCACTGTGGGTGGGAATGCAAACTGGTGCAGTCACTCTGGAAAATGGTACGGAGGTTCCTCAAGATGTTAAAAACAGAGCTACCTTATGATCCAGCATTTACACTACTGTGTGATTACCTAAAGAATATGAACACAATAACTCCAAAGGATACACGCACCCCTATGTTTCTTGCAACATTATTTACAATATCACAATCTGGAAGCAACTCAAATGTCTGTTGATAAACTGATAAATGGGATGATAGATGTGTGTACACACACACACACATACAGTGGAATACTACTCAGCCATTAATAGAATGGGATCTTGCCATTTGTAGCCACACGGATGGAGCTAGTGGGTGTTATCCTAAGTGAAATCAGTCAGTCAGAGAAAGAAATAGCATATGATGTCACTCTTATGTAGAATTTAAGAAATATACTTAAATAAAGGAGAAAAAAGGGACAAACAAAAATACAGATTCTTAACAATAGAGAAAAAATGGATGGTGACCACAGTGCAGGTAGATGGAGGGATGAGTGAAACAGATGAAGGAGATTAAGAGCAATTTTCCTAATGAGCACTGAGGAATATATAGAATTACTGAATCAGTCAATTATACACCTGTAACTAAAATAACAGTTTATGTTAGCTCTACTGGAATTAAAATTAAAAATTAAAAAAAAAAGATTTTTCTTTCAGTTAACTATTTGAAAAAGCTTTCGCTGTGCAAAGTTAATAAGCCCTATTTGGGAGTACTTACTCTAAAATAATTATTCACTCTGTACCTCGAATTCAAATTTCACAGAGTTCTTATACTTTACCTGTTAACCCTAGCCCACGGGAGCCATGGTCCCTTTCTGTCCAGGCTCGGCACCTATGCATTCAAGAGTTTAAGTAGAGACAGATGCCACTTCCCAGTCCAGGAAGCTATTACTCTTTCTGTTTTAGTGTGAGATGGTCACAGAGTGTGGGACAGGTTTCAGAGCAGGTTTGTGACATATCCTGGGTCTCTACTTCAATGGTCATTACCTGGATCCATGGGACAAATAGGTTCCCTGTGGATGGGCTTGCTTCCAAGCCCATACATGGAAGATGCAAAGGTGGGAGGGCTCAGTGCGGGACAGGAAGAGGACCAACCACAGACAATAGTGTGACCTCTCCCCTGATCCAGGACCCGCCATGGGAGCCGCTATGGGAGGCTGAGGCAACGGGAAACCACCAAGGTCACCAGCTGAAGGCAGGAGGCACAGGTCAAGGGATTTCGAGATGCAAGGTTTGGAGGCTGCTTGGAGCTACCTCTGGGAGGGAGGGGAGTGGACGAATGAGAAGGAGAAACCGCTTGCTCCTGGCCTGTGCCAGCTACCCACCGCTCCTGGCAAACATCAGTCCACAAGCTGACACAGAGCCTGGGCTCAGGATGGGCTGACTCCTGTCCCTCATCCCTCAGTGGGACAGCTGGCTCCAGGGCTCAGGGAAATGCTGAAGGAGGTGCGGGGTAAGGCTGACCCTCCCAGGTCATCCCCTCCTTGAGCAAACAGCCCTCTGGGACAGCTGAAAACCCACTAACAGGTTGGAAAGACATGCCAAGGGTGAACTAAGGCACTGAGAAATGTAACAAAATATTCATTTTTAAGTTAAGAGCTGTCAACTCAGGAAGTGGGGAGAGCTTCCCTGAGGAAGACTTAGGGGAGGGCAGGCCAGGCTGAAAATGGAGATGTGGTTCTCCTGATTGGGGATCTGCAGGCCCCTTCCAGGGCAAGGCATCGTCCTCGCCTCACAGGGGATCTATGGAACTGTTCCATCCAGGGGCTGACACGGCCAGAGCTGCCTCTCGAGAAGGCTACCCTGGCATCTGGTTGCACAGGGCAGAGGAGGAGGGCCAGTTGGAGGGAGGGCAATACCCCAGAGGCCATGGGGCAAGAATAGAGGCTCATGAACATGTAGATAATGTAAAGTAGGAGGAGGCAGCAAGGGAGCTGATCCGCACAAAAGTGCCATGGGCACAGTGCCCACAGCTACAGTGACTGGGTACCTTCTGTGCCAGGCGTGGCTGACTTCAGTGGGCTCCAGACTAGTCCTGACCACAACCCTAGGAAGTGGGCACCACCACCGCCCTCCTCGCCCCATGCAGCTGCTAGGCAATGTAGTCACAGACCCCATTCCGTTTTCATGGAAACCAAGCAGTTGCTCCCACCGCACACTGCCCCTCTGTTGGGGGTCCAGGTCGACCCTCGTGACCAGCCAAAGACTACTGTCTACCTGTCTCCACACAACTCAACAGACAGGAGGGTGTCCCCGAATTCCACAGGATCTGAGAAGGCAGATTCACAGACCCCGCTCCCCTGCCCACCGCCAACACCCAGTGGGTCACTCGGACCTCTGGTATTGTCATGAAGCTCACCATGCCCTGTCTGTCACTTCCAACAGAAAGCCTGGCTCCGATCTGGGGCCATGCCATGAACCTCTATGGCACCATTCCATTAGAGAAGGCCACCCCTGCACTTCCTACAAAATGTTTCTAATGAAGTACCAGTTCATCAGTACTACAGTGTGAACAGTGGTGCACAGCCTGCATGGTAGTAGTAGGCAATTCTAACAAGGATTGTTAGTTAAGTCCAACGGAGACTAAAAAGACAAAAGATCAAGGAAAAGAAGAGGTGCCTTTTTTGGAAAGATAAACAAAACTGACAAACTTTTAGCTAGACTCACCAAGAGAGAGATTTTTGTTTATCTTTCCAAATAGGCAGCTCTTCTTTTCATTGATCTTTTGTCCTTTTATTCTCCATTGGATTTATTTTCACATTCGTCTTTGATATTTCCTTTTTGCTAATAATTTGGGGCTTTTACACTGCATCAAAAACTGGTGATGTATTGTAGGGTGATTAACATAACATAATAAAATAAAACAAAAAAGGAAAAAAGAGAGAAGGCTCAAATACAATCAGGAAAGGAAAATGATGGGTTCCTGTCTCACATTAAAATCATAGGGGAGAGGAAAGGCAGCAGCCTCTTAGAGCTTGGACACAGCAACTTCTTGCAAGACACTGTCTCCAAAGGCAAGGGAAACAAAGGCAAAAATGAACTATTGGGACTTCATTCGGATAAAAAGCTTCTGCACAGGAAAGGAAACAGTCAACAAAACCAAAAGACAACCAACAGAATGGGAGAAGATATTTGCAAATGA
>NW_027398944.1:0-9391 GCF_003265705.2 Callorhinus ursinus | reverse complement strand
GGCCCTAAAACTAACCCTAGGATGGACTCTGAGGGGTCTGTCCCCAGAGTCCTGGCTCCAAAGCCCCAGGGATTGAGGACACCAGAGCAGTACCAGAGTATTAGCCTTCCACCCAGAAGGAAACTGCACCATTTGGAATTCTGGAAAGGTTTCAGAGCAGGAGAAATCTGCATGCCTTTCAGAGTGAACCCCCACTTTCAGGGGCTTCCTGGCCACAAACAATGAGCCTGACACTCACCTGGACCCATGCCCTCAACTAGGACCCCTAGGAAGTTTGCCACAGTGCCAATAGATTGGGCCTCCCATGCCCCTAGGCCCTAATGACAACCCTAGGTTCGCTTCTAAGGGCTCTGTCTCCATAGGCCTGGCACCAAATCCCCAGGGTTTGTGGCACCTGAGTAAACCGGGATACTCAGCCTGCCACCCAGAATTTAAACACGCTATTTGGAGCTCCAGAAGGCATCAGAGCAGGGAAACTCTGCATGCCCATCCCAGGGAACCCCCACAATAAGTGACACCCTGTCTGCAAAGCCTGACCCTGACACTCACCCGGAATCATGCCCTCAACTCTGGCCCCCTGGAAGCTCGCCACAGCACCAGTAGTTCAGGCATGCCATGCTCCTAGTTCCTAACTCTAACCATAGGTTAGTTTCTGAGGGGTCTATCCCCAGATACCTGGCTCCAACGTCCCGGGGATTGTGGACACATCAGCTTTACCACAAGACTCACCCTGCCACCCAGATGGAAACCACAACATTTAGAACTCCGAAAAGGTTTCAAAGCACGAGAAATCTGCATGCCTTTCCAAGCAAAACCCCACTTTAAGTGGTCTCCTGGCTGTAAACCCTGTGCCTGGTACTCTCCCTGACCCACACATGTCCTTTACTCAGATCCCCGGAAAGCTCACCATGTTGCCGGCATGACGGGCTGGCCATGCTCCTAGGACCTAACTCTAAACCTAGGTGGCTTCTGAGGGGTCTATCCTCAGAGTTTTGTCTCCAAAGCCCCAGGGATTGGGGACATCTGAGCAATACCATAGGACTTAGTCTGTCACCCAGAAGGAAACCGCACCATTTGGAACTTGGAATGCATACTGAGCAGGAGAACTCTGTATGAACATCCCACTAACCCCCACTTTCATCGGCCCCCTGGCACCAAACCCTGAGCCTAACACTCAATTTGACCCACACCCTCAGCTCAGCCCAAAGGTAAGCTTGTCACAGTGCCAAGAAATGGTGCTTGCCATTCCCCATGGCCCTAAACCTACGTTAGCTTCTCAGAGTTCTGTTTCCAGAGTCCTGGCTCCAAAACCCAGGATTAGGGACACCTGAGGAATGCCAGAGGACTCAACCTGCCATTCATAAAGAAACCACATTTTTTTTTGAACTCTGCAAAGGACTCAGAGTGGATAAATCTGTATGCCCATCCCAGCAAACCTACAAATTCAGAGGTCCATTGGACACACACCCTGAGCCTGATATCACCCTGAACCACTCCCTCAACTCAGACACCAGAGAGGTCGCCCAGCATTGGCAGTTCAGGCCTTTCATGCCCCTAATCACTCACCCTAATTTTAGCTTGGCTTGTGAGGCATCTTCGTCAAAAGGAAGACTCCCACGACACAGGTTTTGGGGACACCTGAGTCTTAGCAGAGGACTCAGCTTGCCATTCAGAAGGAAACCACACATTTTGAAATCCGGAAAGTGCTCAGAGCAGGGGAAATCCGCATGCCCATCCCAATGAACTCCCACATTCAGAGGAACCCTTCCCGCAAACCCTATGCCTGACCCTCATCATGCCCCAGGCTCTCAACCCAGCCCACTGGGAAACTTGTCACATTGCTGGCATATCAAGAGAACCATGCCTCTAGGCCTTAACCCTAACCCTAGATTGGGTTCTGATGGGTCTATCCCCAGATATCTGGCTACAAAACCCTGGGTATTGGGGTCACCTGAGCAATACCAGAGGATTCAGCTAACCATCAAAAAGAAACTGTGCCTTTTGGAACTCCATAAAGGACTTAGAGCTGAAAAAGGTTCAAGCCCATCCCATCGAGCCCTCATATTCGGTGGCCCTCTGGCCACAAACTCTGAGCCTGACACACACAGTGATCAACTCTCTCAACTCAGACCCCCAGGAAACTATGCCCAGCACAGGCAGATCTGGCCTGATGGCACCTGGGCCCTAAACCTAACCCCAGGTTTTATTTTGAGGGGTTTGTCCCTAGAGGCCTGGCTTCAAAGTCCCAGGGATTTGGGACAACGGAGCAATACCAGAGGTCTCAGCATGCCCTTCAGTAGGAACTGGTGGCATTTGAAACCCCAGAAATGACTCAAAGTAGAAGAAATCTGCATGCCCATCCCAACGAATCCCCACTTTCATTAGTTCCCTAATCACAAACACTGAGCCTGACAATCACCCTGACCCACGACCTCAACTCAAACCCACAGAATGATCACCACAGCACCGGCTAATCAGACCTGCATGCCCATAGGCCCTAACCATAACCCTGGAATAGTGTCTGATGTGTCTCTCCCCAGAAACCTGGCTCCAAATCCCCATGCATTGGGGTCACAAAGCAATGCCAGAAAACTCAGGCTGCCACCTAGTAGGAAACCCTGCCATTAGGAAGTCTGGAAAGGACTGAAAAGAAGAGAACTCTGCATGGCCATCCCAATGAACCCCTAATTTCAGTGGCCCCTTGGCAGCAAGCCTGAGCCAGACACACACCCTGACCCATGCCCTCAACTCAGCCCCACGCAAGCTCCCAACAGTGTTGGCAGATTAGTGCTGCCAAGACACAAAGCCTTAACTCAAAGCCTAAGCTGGCTTCTGAGGGCTCTGTCCCCAGAGGCCTGGCTCCAAAGTCCCATAGAGGTGACATTTGAGCAATACTGGAAGAATCAGCATGCCATCCAGAAGGAAACCACACCATTTGGGACCCTGGAAAGATTCAAAGCAGGAGAAAACTGCATGTCCATCCCAGCGAACCCTGACTTTTAAAAGTACCCTGACAACTGTACACTGAGCCTGACACTCACCCTGACCCATGCCCTAAACTCAACCCCCTGGAAAGTTTGCCATAGCGCAGGCAGATAGGGCCTGCCATGCCCCAGGCCCTAAACCTAGTTTGATTAATAGGAGTCTGTAATCAGAGGTCTGGCTCCAAATTCCCCGGGATTGGGTTCACCAGAGCAATAGCCGAAAACTTAGTCAGCCATTGACAGGGAAACCGAGCAATTTCTAACTCCCAAAATGCTTCAGACCAGGGGAAATCTGCATGCCCATCCCATTGATCCCCCAAATTCACCGGCCCTCTGTTTCCAAATGCTGATGCTGACTCTCACCCTGACCCATGCCCTCAACTCAGCCCCCCAAGAAGCTCGCCATAGCGCCAGCAGATCTGGCCAGGCATGCCTCTTGTGCCTAACACTAACGCTAGATTGGCTTCTGAAGGTTATGTTCCCAGAAGCCTGGCACCAATGCACCTATGGATTAGGGATAACAAAGAAATATCAGAACTCAGCCTGCAACCCAGAAGGAAACTGCGCCATTCAGAAATCCAGAATGGATTCAGACTAGGAGAATTCGGCAATGCACCCCAGTGAACTCCCACTTTCAGTGGCACACTAGCCGCAAACCCTGAGCCTGACACTCACCCTGACCACGCCCACAAATCAGACCCCCGAGAAGCTCACCACAGCACAGGCATTTCAGAGCTGCCATGCCGCTGTGCCCTAACACTAACTGAGGGTTGGCTTCTGAAGAGTCTGTCCCAGAGGCCTGACTCCTTAGCTCATTGGACTGGGGAAACCTAACCAACACCAGGGGACTCAGACGGAGTTGAGAGCATGGGCCACAGTGATTGTCAGGCTCAGTGTTAGCAGGAAGGCGGCAAATGAACCCATGCCATTTGGAACACCAGGAACGATTCAGAGCAGGAGAAATATGAAGGCCCCCTTGAGCCCATCCCAGCAAACCTGCACTTTCGTCAGTCCCCTGGCCATCTATCCTGAGCCTGACACTCACCCTCACCCATGGCCACAAAGCAGCCCTCCAGCAAGCTCTCCACAAAGTTGGCAGATTAGACCAGCCAACTTCTTGGGCCCTAACCCTAACTCTATGTTGGGTTCTTAAAGGACCACCCCCAGAGTCCTCTCTCCCAAGCCGCACGGATGGGGACATATGAGGAATACCAGAGGACTCATCCTTCAACAACGTGTGAAATCATGCATCTTGGAAATCCAGAAATGATTTAGAGCGAGAGAAACCTGGATGAAATCTTGAGCCATTCCCTGCTTAATTTAATACAGTACTGAATACAAACCCAGAGCCTGATATCTCTATAATCCTAGCCCTCATATCAGACCTCTGTGAAAGTCTCTACACCTCAACAGATCATATCTTCCATGCTCTTGGCCCACTCCGTAACCCTAGCTCAAGACATGTGTGTAAACATGAACACACCTTTCTACAAAGATGACTTACAACCGACCAACAAACACCCGAAAAAGTGCTCCACATCACTAGCCATCAGAGAAATACAATCAAAACCACAATGAGATAGCACCTTACACCAGTTAAAATCGCTACAATTAACAAGTCAGTGAACAACAAATGTTGGCGAAGATGCTTAGAAATGGGAACCCTCTTACACTGCTGTTGGGAATGCAATCTTGTACAGCCAGTCTATAAAATGGTACCAAGTTTCTTCAAGAAGTTAAAAATAGAGCTACACTATGGCCCAGCAATTGCACTACTGGATATTTACCCAAAAAATACAGGTTTAGAAGAATGTAGTGGCACCTGCCCCCCCCCAGTGTTCACAGCAGCAATATCCACTATAGCCAAAATATGGAAAGGGGCCAGATGTCCACGGACAGACAAATGGATAAGAAGGTGTGGTGTATATCTATGATGGAATATTACTCAGCCATCGGAAGAATGAAAACCTACCATCACATCAACCTGGATGGAACTGGAGCGTATTATGCTGAGCAAAATAAGTCTATCCGAGAAAGACAATTGTCATATAGTTTCACTCATATGGGAAATACAAGAAACAGCAGAGAGGATCATGGGGGAAGAGAGGGAAAACTGAATGGGATGTCATCAGAGAGGGAGAAAAACCATGAGAAACTCCTAACTATAGAAACAAACCAATGGTTGCGGGAAGGGAGGGGGATGGGGAAATGGGCTAACTGGGTGATGGCCATTAAGGAGGGCACGTGAAGTAATGAGCACTGGGTGTCATACACAACTGATATATTATTGAACACTACATCTGAAACTAATGATATAGTATACGTTAAAAAAAGAGAACTCAAAAAACAATCTAAACATTTGGATGGAACCACATAAGATACTGGACAGCTAAGGCAATCCTAAAAAATAAAAACAAAGCTGGAAGAGTCACAATTCAAGATTTCAAGAGACACTATAAGCTGTAGTCTTCCTAACAGTATGGTCCTTGCACAAAAACAGACACTGTGACCATAGGAAAAGGACAGAAAACTCAGATATAAACCCACAGTTATGTGGTCAGTTAATCTTCCACAAAGCAGGGAAGAATATCGAAAGGCAAAAGGACAGTCTCTACACCAAAAGGTGTTGGGAAATCTGGACAGCTATGCACAAAGGAATGAAATTAGACCACTTTCTTACACCATACAGACAAAAAAACTCAAAACAGTTTCAAGACCTCAATGTGAGACCTGAAACCATAAAAATCCTGCCAAAGGGCACAGACTGTAACTTCTTGTTATGGACCATAGCAACATTTTTCTAGACTGTCTCCTGAGGCAAAGGAAACCAAACCAAAAATAAACTATTGGGACTACATCAAAATTAACAGTTTCCTCACAGCAGAAGAACAATGAAAAAGTAGTAATAATAAGACAACCTACTTAAAGGGAGAAGGTATTTGCAAATATCATATGCAATAAAGAGATAGTGTCCAATATATAGAGAAATGATACAACTCAACACCCCAAAACCAATTAATCCAGTTAAAAAATAAGCAGAAAAATGAACAGATATTTCTCCAAAGAAGAAATACAGATGGCCAACAATTACATGAAAAGATGCTCATCATCACCCATCATCAGAAAAATGCAAATCAAAAGTACAATGAGATATGACCTCATACTGCCAGAATGGCCAACTTCAACAGCCCAAGAAACAACAGGTTTTGTGAGGATGCGGAGAAAGGGGAACACTCGTGCACTGTGGGTGGGAATGCAAACTGGTGCAGTCACTCTGGAAAATGGTACGGAGGTTCCTCAAGATGTTAAAAACAGAGCTACCTTATGATCCAGCATTTACACTACTGGGTGATTACCTAAAGAATATGAACACAATAACTCCAAAGGATACACGCACCCCTATGTTTCTTGCAACATTATTTACAATATCACAATCTGGAAGCAACTCAAATGTCTTTTGATAAACTGATAAATGGGATGATAGATGTGTGTACACACACACACACATACAGTGGAATACTACTCAGCCATTAATAGAATGGGATCTTGCCATTTGTAGCCACACGGATGGAGCTAGTGGGTGTTATCCTAAGTGAAATCAGTCAGTCAGAGAAAGAAATAGCATATGATGTCACTCTTATGTAGAATTTAAGAAATATACTTAAATAAAGGAGAAAAAAGGGACAAACAAAAATACAGATTCTTAACAATAGAGAAAAAATGGATGGTGACCACAGTGCAGGTAGATGGAGGGATGCGTGAAACAGATGAAGGAGATTAAGAGCAATTTTCCTAATGAGCACTGAGGAATATATAGAATTACTGAATCAGTCAATTATACACCTGTAACTAAAATAACAGTTTATGTTAGCTCTACTGGAATTAAAATTAAAAATTAAAAAAAAGATTTTTCTTTCAGTTAACTATTTGAAAAAGCTTTCGCTGTGCAAAGTTAATAAGCCCTATTTGGGAGTACTTACTCTAAAATAATTATTCACTCTGTACCTCGAATTCAAATTTCACAGAGTTCTTATACTTTACCTGTTAATCCTAGCCCACGGGAGCCATGGTCCCTTTCTGTCCAGGCTCGGCACCTATGCATTCAAGAGTTTAAGTAGAGACAGATGCCACTTCCCAGTCCAGGAAGCTATTACTCTTTCTGTTTTAGTGTGAGATGGTCACAGAGTGTGGGACAGGTTTCAGAGCAGGTTTGTGACATATCCTGGGTCTCTACTTCAATGGTCATTACCTGGATCCATGGGACAAATAGGTTCCCTGTGGATGGGCTTGCTTCCAAGCCCATACATGGAAGATGCAAAGGTGGGAGGGCTCAGTGCGGGACAGGAAGAGGACCAACCATAGACAATGGTGTGACCTCTCCCCTGATCCAGGACCCTCCATGGGAGCCGCTATGGGAGGCTGAGGCAACGGGAAACCACCAAGGTCACCAGCTGAAGGCAGGAGGCACAGGTCAAGGGATTTCGAGATGCAAGGTTTGGAGGCTGCTTGGAGCTACCTCTGGGAGGGAGGGGAGTGGACGAATGAGAAGGAGAAACCGCTTGCTCCTGGCCTGTGCCAGTTACCCACCGCTCCTGGCAAACATCAGTCCACACAGCTGACACAGAGCCTGGGCTCAGGATGGGCTGACTCCTGTCCCTCATCCCTCAGTGGGACAGCTGGCTCCAGGGCTCAGGGAAATGCTGAAGGAGGTACGGGGTAAGGCTGACCCTCCCAGGTCATCCCCTCCTTGAGCAAACAGCCCTCTGGGACAGCTGAAAACCCACTAACAGGTTGGAAAGACATGCCAAGGGTGAACTAAGGCACTGAGAAATGTAACAAAATATTCATTTTTAAGTTAAGAGCTGTCAACTCAGGAAGTGGGGAGAGCTTCCCTGAGGAAGACTTAGGGGAGGGCAGGCCAGGCTGAAAATGGAGATGTGGTTCTCCTGATTGGGGATCTGCAGGCCCCTTCCAGGGCAGGGCATCGTCCTCGCCTCACAGGGGATCTATGGAACTGTTCCATCCAGGGGCTGACACGGCCAGAGCTGCCTCTCGAGAAGGCTACCCTGGCATCTGGTTGCACAGGGCAGAGGAGGAGGGCCAGTTGGAGGGAGGGCAATACCCCAGAGGCCATGGGGCAAGAATAGAGGCTCATGAACATGTAGATAATGTAAAGTAGGAGGAGGCAGCAAGGGAGCTGACCCTCACAAAAGTGCCATGGGCACAGTGCCCAGAGCTACAGTGACTGGGTACCTTCTGTGCCAGGCGTGGCTGATTTCAGTGGGCTCCAGACTAGTCCTGACCACAACCCTAGGAAGTGGGCACCACCACCGCCCTCCTCGCCCCATGCAGCTGCTAGGCAATGTAGTCACAGACCCCATTCCGTTTTCATGGAAACCAAGCAGTTGCTCCCACCGCACACTGCCCCTCTGTTGGGGGTCCAGGTCGACCCTCGTGACCAGCCAAAGACTACTGTCTACCTGTCTCCACACAACTCAACAGACAGGAGGGTGTCCCCGAATTCCACAGGATCTGAGAAGGCAGATTCACAGACCCCGCTTCCCTGCCCACCGCCAACACCCAGTGGGTCACTCGGACCTCTGGTATTGTCATGAAGCTCACCATGCCCTGTTTCTGTCACTTCCAACAGAAAGCCTGGCTCCGATCTGGGGCCATGCCATGAACCTCTATGGCACCATTCCATTAGAGAAGGCCACCCCTGCACTTCCTACAAAATGTTTCTAATGAAGTACCAGTTCATCAGTACTACTGTGTGAACAGTGGTGCACAGCCTGCATGGTAGTAGTAGGCAATTCTAACAAGGATTGTTAGTTAAGTCCAACGGAGACTAAAAAGACAAAAGATCAAGGAAAAGAAGAGGTGCCTTTTTTGGAAAGATAAACAAAACTGACTAACTTTTAGCTAGACTCACCAAGAGAGAGATTTTTGTTTATCTTTCCAAATAGGCAGCTCTTCTTTTCATTGATCTTTTGTCCTTTTATTCTCCATTGGATTTATTTTCACATTCGTCTTTGATATTTCCTTTTTGCTAATAATTTGGGGCTTTTACACTGCATCAAAAACTGGTGATGTATTGTAGGGTGATTAACATAACATAATAAAATAAAACAAAAAAGGAAAAAAGAGAGAAGGCTCAAATACAATCAGGAAAGGAAAATGATGGGTTCCTGTCTCACATTAAAATCATAGGGGAGAGGAAAGGCAGCAGCCTCTTAGAGCTTGGACACAGCAACTTCTTGCAAGACACTGTCTCCAAAGGCAAGGGAAACAAAGGCAAAAATGAACTATTGGGACTTCATTCAGATAAAAAGCTTCTGCACAGGAAAGGAAACAGTCAAAAAAACCAAAAGACAACCAACAGAATGGGAGAAGATATTTGCAAATGA
>NW_027398943.1:1443-9393 GCF_003265705.2 Callorhinus ursinus | reverse complement strand
ATAAAAACAACACAAAACAAAAACCCAACTTCAGAAAACATCACATTAATTCACTTATTCACTCACTCACTCACTCACTCACTCAGAATGACAAATACATACCGTACCCGTCAAGTCATAGGCACTCTCCTGGGAGAAGCTGGAAATACAAACGACAGAGACTGCCCTGTATGCTAGCAGGCTAGAGACGGACGACGACAAGTAAGAACAGAAGAGTATCATTTACTAGTTCTACAGGTGAAGTGAATAAAGCACAGTGAAGGCACAAAGGAGAAAAGAGATGCATATGAGAAGCTCAGGAAATGCTGCAGACAGGGCTGTATATTAAAAGACAGACAAGGCGCACGAGAAGGGTGCGAAGGACATTCTAGAAAAGGTAGAATGAGCGAAAGGATGAAGTATGAAATAACACAGTAAGTGATGACAGCTCCAGAATGTGGCAAAACTGGAACACAATTCTTGGGAATGGGATAGAGAGAGATAATTGGAAAATCAGGACTGAACCAAAAAAGGCAAGTGTCATGCTAGAATATGAACTTTCTCCTTCATGTAATGGGGATCCACTAAATAAGCAGAGGAGTTACATCGTCAGAAATATATTTTAGAAAGGTCTGACAGCAACGTGAAGATGAACATAAAGGAACCAAAACCAGAAGAGTATTTCAAAACTATGTGAGAGAGTGAATTATGATAAGATATGAAAAATGGTAAGCAGGGACAAAATACTGAATGTGGTGATTTTGTTTTGTTTTTTATTTTTTTTTTAAGATTTTTTATTTATTTCTCAGAGAGAAAGCACAGGGCAGGAGTGTCAGGCAGAGAGAGAAGCAGGCTTCCCGCTGAGCAAGGAGCCCAACTTGGGACTGGATCCCAGGACCCCTGGATCATGATCTGAGCTGAAGGCAGCCCCTTAACGGAGGGAGCCTCCCAGGCGTCCCTTTTTCTAATTTAAATTCAATTAATTAACATATAATGTATTACTGGTTTCAGAGGTAGGGATGTGGTGATTTCTTTTTTTTAAAGATTTACTTAATTTTGAGAGAGAGTGTGCGTGCGTGCAGGGGGAGGGGCAGAGGGACAGGAAGAGAGAGAATCCTCAAGCCGACTCCCTACTCAGTATGGAGCCTGATACAGGGCTTGATACCAGGACCCTGAGATCATAACCTGAGCCAACATCAACAGTCAGATGCTTAACCGAGTGAGCCACCCAGGTGCCCCTGGATGTAGTAATTTCAGGGAAGCTTGGAGTCCAGGATTTTTCCTGCTTCAGTGTTTCAGTGGTACAATATATTAGGATGGGGAAAACAAATGACAAAGCAGATTACAAAGTCAGGGAAGAGGAAAGGGTCAGAAGCAATGTCTTCAATCTGGGACATACCAAATTTGAAGCACCCAGGAGACTTAAGGAGAAAGTTTTAGACAAGTAGATCTGGAGTAGGAAAAAAATGATAAGAAAAGCACATGATGTTAAAAAAACATAAATATCTCTAAAATATACTAACCTGATATAATTAATGTAAACCTACACAGAACTCTGAAATTTTCAGAATAAACATAAAAACGGGGGAAAAAACCATGGGATTCAATATTTCATTTATATACTTCAACATTAGTTTCAAGGATAGAAAATAGACTTTTCTTAATATAGGCAAGTTAGTGGGCACCTGGGTGGCTCAGCTGGTTAAGCATCTGACTCTTGATTTGGGCTCAGGTCATGATCTCAGGTTTGTCAGATTGAGTCCCAAAATCAGGCTCCATGCTCAGTGGGGAGTCTGCTTCTCTCCCTCTCTTTTTCTCTCCCTCGGCCCCTCCCCCCCCACTCTCTCTCTCTCTCTCTCTCTCTCTCTCTCTCTCTGAAATAAATCTTTAGAAAAAAAATATATAGGCAAGTATTCATTTCTGTAATGAATACCATTTTTAAGATTAATAAAAAGATTTAATTGCAAAACACCAATTCAAAATTTTGTAAGAATACTTTTCTAAAAATTAATTTTAAAAGATTGAAATTGTAGAAGAGAAATACTTATGGGATTATTGAATTCTGAGGCATTTTTAAGTACTAGTATGATGTATGAGAAAAATATAAAACCCTATTTTAAAATTCACATGATTTTCTTATTCCACTGTGAACAGCATACTGATAGCTCTAATTTCCTATCTATGAATATAGGATGGTAGTTAAAGACTGGAGAAAGAATCTAGTATTAAAAAATTAATAATCAAGATCATCCAAGTTGAAGGTATTAAAGTCTCCAAAAACATGTATGATTATCAAGCAGGACCCAATATTCACATGAGGAAAGAAGAAAGGGAGAAAAAAAATCAAATCACCAGTATTTCTGAGTTTCAGATATGAAAGAATTCACGTGTTAAATTTAACAACTACGGGGGCGCCTGGCTGGCTCAGTCGGAAGAGTGTGTGACTCTTGATCTCAGGGTTGTGAGTTCAAGCCCCATGTTGGGTATAGAGATTACTTAAAATTTTTTAAATCTAAAACAAAAATTAACAACTATGAATACTAAAGTTTCCTGAGAATAATATAAAATGTATCCACTATTGGAGATATTTGAAAAAGTAAAAATCATCTTCCAGAAATAATTCTGTATACTCTGTTGGCAACCCTTCCTTCCTTATGATTCTACAATGACAAATAGTTCATATTAGAAAAAAACTATAAATTGTGAGTTCATTCATTTGATGTGTGTCTATATATCTATTAAATGCAGATACATTTAAAAATAAATAAATCACAATCCAGAAACAAAATTTTATATTTTTTCTTTAAGAGTGTTGCAGCTTAAAATTTATTTCATTTATTGGATAAAGATTAAGAACCTCACTTACATAATCAGAAATTTCAGTTTTAATTAATGAAAAGACTAAATGTTTACTTATTTCCTCTCTTTATTCTCAAAAAGATCTAAAACCTACCAAGATTATACCACACAGTAAGTTAAATCAGAAACCACAAGAAAGGGCACCTGGGTAGCTCAGTTGGTTAAGTGTCTGCCTTCAGCTCAGGTCATGATCCCAGGGTCCTGGGATTGAGTCCTGCATCAGGCTCCCTCCTCAGCACCTCCCCTTGCTCGTGCACTCGCATTCTCTCTCTCATAAAAATAAATATATAAAATCTTAAAAAAAAGAAAGAAAGAAACCTCAAGAAAGACAAGGCCAAAAATTCAAAATTCATAATAAATCTGATTAAGGCCTAAAACAGATTTCACTTTGCATTATCTATAAACACAGGTTTTGCTAAATTAAATATATCACACTTTATTAAACTTAAATGTAAGGATGAAATTTTCTTCCAGTTCTTCATAAAAAATTAATAGTTTTAAGGATGACAAGTATCACATTTGATAAAATAATTATAATATTCACCATTATCAAATGCGCACCACTACACAGAGAACACAGGTTTTGGAATCATTCAAATGTAGATTCAAATCTCAGTTCTGCCATTTACTAAGCCTATATTTTCTCATGGGATGGGGATTATGAGAGATTTAATAGCTAGTCCCAAAATGTTATTTTCCTTACCCCTAACTGATTATTATATAAATTCTTCCTCAAAAAGTTCAAAATAAAGCTACCCTACAACCCAGCAATTGCACTACTAGGTATTTATCCAAAGGATCCAAACATAGTGATCTGAAGGGGCACCTGCACCCCAATGTTTATAGCAGCAATGTCCACAATAGCCAAACTACAGAAAGAACCCAAATGTCCACTGACAGATGAATGGATAAAGAAGATGTGTATGCGCGCGCACACACACACTGGAATATTACTCAGCCATCAAAAAGAATGAAATCTTGCCATTTGCAATGATGTGAATGGAGCTAGAGGGTATTATGCTAACTGAAATAACTCAGTCAGATAAAGACAAATACCATGATTTCACTCATATGTGGAATTTAAGGAACAAAACAGATGAACATAGGGGAAAGGAAGGGAAAAGAAGAAAAAGACGAAAACAGAGAGGGAGGCAGATCCTAAGAGACTCTTAACTATAGGGAAGAAACAGGGTTGCTAGAGGGGAGGTAGGCGGGGGGAGAGGAATAACTGGGTGATGGGCATTAAGGAGGGTGCTTGAATTAATGAGCACTGCAACTGATGAATCACTGAATTCTACCACTGAAACTAATAATACAGTCAGTATATATAAATTAAATTGAATTTAAATTTTAAAAAAATTTAAATACTTTCTTTACCAAAGTAATCTAAAATAAAAATTTATTCCTAGGTAATTGAAATTATTATTGAAAAAACAAACATTAAGATTTAATTATTTATTATATTTAAAAATGTGTTTGCATGATTTATATTTCCATGAATATCTCTTACAGGAGAAAATATTAAAATTTAGTTTTCAGTAGTATCTTATTTAGGTAAGTTGGGATTGCAAACAGTTTAAATTGCTTTTGTTTGTCAAAATGCTAAAGACAAATGATTGTTTAAATTCAGCTCCTTCAAGAGGAAAAGAATAATAATAAATCTTGTGGGGCAATGATTCATGAATGAAAACCACATACAAACAATAGAAAGCCATAACCAAATATGTTGACAAGGGAGACAGAAAGAGATGGACTGAAAGAACAGACTAAAATGTTTTCTGCAAGGAAAAATTAGGGTAAGGATAAGTCATTAAAAAAAAAGCATTGGGGGGAAAAGAAGAGAAAAGGAAAACATAAGACAGGACCAATCAATCAAGCACAAGCTTAAGACAAGGAAGAAAAGGAAAAATGTAAGTAAAAAAAGGTAAGTGGAAAAAATATTTTTCAGTATATGTAAGTATGATTATGGATATACTATAAACAGAAGTCTCAAATTTTTTCAATTACATGTTATAAAAATATGCTACATATATGTTGTAAATATATACATTACATATATATTACAAATATATCTAAAACAGAGGCTTTCGTTCATAGTATATCCCTAATAACACTGATTTTTCTCACTCTGCAATTGTTTATAAATACTGTAGTAAAGAATTTAATTTTTTCACTGTAAAGTAAATTGTTCAATTAGTGGTCACCTATCAGTACCTGAAAGCTATAAATTATTACTACAGAGAGAAAAAAATAGAAAAACAAATGTTTCTAACACATCAACTTTCCACATGGAGAAAGAATTGGTAATGAGAATTCTAAGGAGAAATGTACACCTTGAAAGCATATATCTAATGGGACACAGATGGGGTTAAAAGGTTGAGGAATTTTTATCTAAAATTCTGGGGCACCTCGGTGGCTCAGTCAATTAAGCGTCTGCCTTTGGCTCGGGTCATGATCCCGAAGTCCTGGTATCAAGTCCCACATCGCGCTCCTGGCTCTGCGGGGAGTCTGATTCTCCCTCTGACTCTCTCACCTCTCACGCTGTTTCTCTCTCTCTCTCTCTCTCTCAAATAAATAAATAAATAAAATCTTAAAAAAAAAACAAAATTCTGAGCTCACAATTAGACGATACTAAATAATATACTGTAACCTTTTTTCTTATTTATTTCCTCAACATAATTCATTTGCACTTATAAATCTTAAACATAAAAAGGGAATATAGGGTGCCTGGGTAGCTCGGTTGGTTAAGCCACTGCCTTTGGCTCAGGTCATGATCCCAGAGTCCTGGGACTGAGTCCCACATCGGGCAGCCGGCTCAGCGGGGAGCCTGCTTCTCCCTCTGGCCCTCTCCCCTCTCACCCTGTTTCTCTCTCTCTCAAATAAATAAATGAATAAATAAAATATTTAAAAACATAAAAATAAAAAAAAGGAATATAAATTTGAGCCATATTTTTAAAAATTCTTATCTTTAATTATGACACATTATGCACATTATAACATTCCATTATACAGAATTCCATCTGTCTGCTCATTTATTCACATTCAGAAAATATTAAATGGCTTCTTCCAAGCAAGACTTTATTCTAGGTGTTCTAGGAGATGCACAATTACGTTTCCTAACATCCAGTAGCTTATACTGATGCAGGGGCTTTAAAATGAATAATATTTAAATAAGAATGAAATTTTAAATTTTAGAATCTGATACAAAGATTGAGTAGATATTTTTAAAAACTATACTATAAAAGATTTCTGAAATTGGACATTTTACCATATGGGTATGAAGAGCCTCTGCTTCCAGAGCTGATTATTATTTTAGGCAAAACATACATTCTTCACTTAGATAAAGTTTTAAGTATACTCTTAATGGAATTATTTTGAAAACAGTGGAATACCTTTGCAATATAAATTTTGAGAAACAATTTAAATTTCTGAATTTCCACAATTTCTAATATTATTTTAGTCTAAATGTAGAACAAAAGATAGAAATAGAAAAAAAAAGTTTTTTGTAATATATGTTACCAAGGTAAAAAATGTCCAAGAAAAAAAATCTCCGCAATAATTGAATCCACTGAAGATTTCATTTAGGTATCAGTATAAACGTTATATTAAGAAAGAAAGAACGAAAGAAAGAAAGAAAAGTCATGTTAAGATAATTTAAAACTCACAGTAAGAATCGTTATCCTTGACCAAGTATCTTATTTCCTCCATTATGGAGAAGCTTTTCCCAATATAATTATCCTGTCATTATGTACTTTCCAGCCCATTTTCTTCAGCCTCCACCTTCAGTATTTACCAGAGTAAAAAAAAAAAAAAAAATTCAACTCATCATATTTCTACAAAATGGTTTGTTATGACCAACTTTCCATCACAAACATAAAATGATGATAGGCAGGTCACTGCTAAATTTTAAGAGTAAATAATATACAAACTAAATTCAGAGCAGGAAACCAAATTGCACAAAAGAGTACTTTACCTGGATACCAAAATTTAAGTCTTCAGCATCTGATGTAAGCCATGAATCATCAGTACCAGGTTTAGTGGAAATACTTAAGAGCAAAAACATACAACAAAAGCAAGTTTATTAGAAAGAAAAATCGAATGAAAGGTCAGCTATCTATTTACTGAATGAAGTTTCTTGATATAATTAAAATTTGGCCTCTGTTTTTGTTACTAAGTTTGTATTTTAATTCCTGTATCATTAACATACAAGTACTATATTAGTTTCATGTATACAATATAATGATTCGGCAATTCCATACATCACCCAGTGCTCATCATGACAAGTGCATTCCTTAATCCCTATCTCCTATTTCACCCATTTCCCCACCCATCTCCCCTCTGGTAACCATCAATTTGTTCTCTATCATTAAGACTCTGTTTCTTGGTTTGTCTTTTTTTTTTTTTCCCTTTGCTCATTTTTATTGTTTCTGAAATTCTACACATGAGTAAAATCTTATGGTATTTGTCTTTCTCTGACTGACTTCACTTAGCATAATACTCTCTAGTTCCGTCCATTTCACTGCAAATGGCAAGATTTCATTCTTTTCTATGCCTGAATAATATTCCATTGTGTATATATATCACTTCTTTATCCATTCATCTATCAATGGACACTTGGGCTGACTCTGGTAAATAATGCAGTAGTAAACATAGGGGTGCATGTAGCCCCTTGAATTGGTGTTTCTGTATTTTTTGGGTAAATACCCAGTAGTGCAATTACTGGATTATAGGGTGGTTCTATTTTTAACTTTTTGAGGAAACTCCATACTGTTTCCCACAGTGGCTGCACCAGTTTGCATTCCCACCAACAATCCAAGAGGGTTCCTTTTTCTCCGCATCCTCGTCAACACTTGTGTCTTGTGTTTTTGATTCTAGTCATTCTGACAGGTGTGCAGTGGTGTCTCATTGTAGTTTTGATTTGCATCATCCCTGATGATGAGTGATGTTGAGCCTCTTCTTCTGTGCCTGTTGACCATCTGTATGTTTTCTTTAGAAAAATGTCTGTTCATGCCTTCTGATCATTTTTAAACTGGGTTGTGTTTTGGGTGTTGAGTTCTATCAGTTCTTTATATTTGTATACTAACCCTTTATCAGATATGTCATTTGCAAATA
>NW_027398943.1:464-1433 GCF_003265705.2 Callorhinus ursinus | reverse complement strand
TAAGTCACAGGGATACAAGTACAGCATAGGGAATATAGTCAATGGTACTGTAATAGCATTATGCAGTAACAGATAGTAGATACACTTGTGGTGAGCATGGTGTAACATATAGAGTTGTTCAAGCACTACCTTGTACACCTGAAACTAACATACCATCTTGGGTCAACTATGCTTCAATTAAAATAAATAAATAAATATATAAATGTTAAAGAACAAATTTATGCTATTAGTGGGAATACTATTCCCAGATTAAAAGATTAAATATTATAAGGTCCAAAGTTTTTCCTTCACAGGTCCTGCCTTATTTAGGTCTACATAAACTAGCAAGACCTTAAAAACCTTCACAGGCACTCAGATACCCAAGAAGAGAGACTGCGATAAAAATAGAGTCCGGGTAGCTGTGCCTCTATTTCCCTATACACTGCCTAGTATTTTCTTTCTGTGAGTTCCCACTCCTATTATCACTCTTCTGCAGGGTTCAGTGGTACTCTCCAACCTTTAAGTCTTTAGCCTATGAAAGCACAGACTCCCAAAACAAGGATAGGCTCAAATGACCAAGAGTAGGAGCCATTTCCTGCTCCTGGAGAACAAGCTAAATGGAGTTTCAGTCCTCCATGTAGTCATCTCAACATAGACATGTTACCAACTACCCAAATAAAACTCTCTTACTGATTTGACAGCCAGTCCCACCCACCAAACCCTACATGCACATGGGCAGGGCATCAGAGAATTAAGAAAAGAGGTGGAGTGAGGAGACCGCTACCTTGGGCCATACATCTATGTTGTGTAGAATCTCCATTCTGCCTATTACTCAAGAGGATCTAAGCCACTCTCTGCAACTTGGGGTGCAAGTAGATGATATCACATTCTTATATGCTGTAAAAAGATTCTTCCCAGTGGCTCAAATGATTTTAATATCTCTCAACAGAAAACCTGAAGTATGCTAGTTCGTTCAATTAAACCAACAAA
>NW_027398943.1:0-454 GCF_003265705.2 Callorhinus ursinus | reverse complement strand
GGGTTCCCACCATTCCATAGCTGCTAAGAGTGGCTGTGCCTAAGTGTTGGTACAAACCAGGTGACTTATCCTGTATACTTGATTTCCTTCTGGGAACCTGGAATTTTGGTATACGCTAGGGAGAAGATGCCTACGTGATTATCATTTCAAGAAAACTTCAGGCACCGAGTCTCTATAAGATTCTTGTACTGGCAGACAACATTTCGTACATGTTGTCATAATTTGATGCCGGAGGAATTAAACACATCACTTGATGCTGGAGGAATTAAGCACATCCACAGGCAGAGGATTCTTAGAAGCCTGCACTTGGGTTTCCTCTAGACTTCACTCCATGCACCTTTCCTCTCTGATTTTGCTTTGTATCCTTTCACCGTAATAAACCAAAGGCATGAGTACAAACATGCTAAGACCTGTGAGTTCTTCTAGTGAATAACCAAATCTGGGTGTCGTTCTG
>NW_027398942.1:0-9393 GCF_003265705.2 Callorhinus ursinus | reverse complement strand
CTACCAGGAAACTGGAATCAGGGCGGCTCTCCAGACTGAAGATTGCACG
The DNA here is from genome assembly GCF_003265705.2 of Callorhinus ursinus. Lineage (NCBI taxonomy): Eukaryota > Metazoa > Chordata > Mammalia > Carnivora > Otariidae > Callorhinus > Callorhinus ursinus. Next base: position 9,344 of record NW_027398942.1, on the reverse strand, counting down.
GATGCCCCACCTGCCTTACCATCCAGAGTTTTCTCACAGGAAGAGACTGATTCCAGAATACGTACCATTTTCGTTCACTACTGAAGTTCCGGAAAGCTGCAGTTACAGAAAAGAGGACACCATGAGGCTCAGGTCATACTGTACACTGTCTGCACTGATCTTGAGTTCTCTTAACGACTTTAGGAAACCAGATAGACCCCAGTGTTTGAGTCCAAGGCCCCCAAAGTATGGGAACTGGATGCCTGTAGGAAGTTGTTTTTCCTGGGGTACGTGTCTGTCCAGACCATTCAAGATGGCAACTACAAAATTTTTTATCCATGCAAGAGAAACTGTTACTGAGGGAATGGATCCTACCATGGCGTTTTTAACCAGGTTTGGTGTTGCCAATGGTAAATGTCCTCTCAAACCAGCTAATGGTTGGCAAGAGACAACCACTCAGCACTCTCACTAAAAGGGGAATTATATATAAATATATATGTATATTTATATCATCGCAAATGTAGAGTGTCCAGTTTTCATCTGCCTTTGATTGGAAAGAAACAAGGAAAGCAACATTTGTTCCTCAGGCAAAGAACGTCAGGCTCACCGTGGCCAGAGATGAGTCCTCATCAACACTGACTCCAGGTGTCTCAAGCGTTTCTTCCACGAGATCTAGGACAGAGAGTATCTGTCAGCACATTGGTGGTATTGCTCAAGAATAAGTTGGGGAGTGTTGCTTGATACGGACATGAGGCTAGAGTGTATGGGGCCAGCTGGTTACCAGGCATGGACTGAAGTGCCAATGTTGGGCCACCCACAGAAATAAGGCTGTAAAGTGTGCGGTGTGATAAAATTGTTTTGAGAAAGTTGATATCATGCAGTATATATCTGACATCTCTCCTGGAGAAACCCATTTCTCTCTCTCTCTTTCTTGGTCTCTTTCTTTCTGTCTCTGTCTCTCTCTCCCTCTCTCACACACACACACACGCTCACAATCACCCAACATAGAGTCACACAAGACACCTAAACCCCAAGCCTCATGCACACACACCCACACACCCACAGGGAATAAATTGGCTTTCTAGTACTGTAGAAACATGGACATAGTTTCTCACCCGGGAAATCTGCCTTTCCCCCAGACCCCTAAGCCTCGGTCCTACCAGGAATCTGGAATCAGGGTGGCTCTTCAGACTGAGGACAGCAAGGATGCCCCACCCACCTTACCATGTCGAGTTTTTGCTCAGCAAGAGACTGATTCCAGAATACATACCACTAGTGCTTGTTTCTGGGCCCACCTACATTTACAGAAAAGAAAACACCATGAGGGTCAGATCCTATGTATACTGTGTCATCGGTTCTCTTGGTGACTATTGAAAACCCAATGAGAAATAGTAGTGAAGACAAAGGCCCCCAAAGCAAAGCACAGAGTGCCCCCGTGGAAAAGGCATGAGCTTTTCCTGGGGGATAGAGCTCTCAAGTTCACTGAAGCAGCAATGACAAATTTCTTAATTCATGGAGGAAAAACTGCTTCTGAGGAAATCGTCCCCTACCACGCAGTTTACAACCGCCCATTCCAACACCCCAAGAAAACGGTACCTAACATCGAAGAAATACACGTTGTCATATCTGAAGTCACTTCAAAAAGAGGAAAACCAAGAAAGAAACATTTCTCTCTCAGGCAAAGACAGGCAAGCTTACCGGAGAAGTCAATTTTTCCTGGCCAAGCTTCTCCACCACGATGCTGTCAGGATCTAAGAGGACACAGAGCACCTGTCAGTCCAACGGTGTTGCTGCTCAGGGATTACTGTGCGATCACTGTTGAGATGGATACAGGGCAAGCCTGTATGGGAGGGACTGATTCATAAGCATGGACTGAGCTGCTGTTGGGCCAACCTCCTTGGTGGATGAGGAAAAGCAAACAAGAGGAAGAGGAAATGAAGGAGAAACAGAGCCTTTGACTTTCTAGCTTAAGGCAACCTAGTCGATGTGAGTCAGCTAGTCAACAAATAGGTAGCCTGAAAGCAAACTGTCGTATAGTGAGGCAGCCCCACCCCTCCCTCGGCCCGTTGTGAAGTCTCTTCATTTGTCCTGCCAGGAAGAAGCTCCTCCAACTGGCCATCCAAATGGGAGACAGACTAGGAGACACAGAGTCACTTCCAGCCCTTGGTCGTCTACCTCATGAATTACTCAAAGAGCTCTGCTTGACTTGAAGGAGAGAACAGTGTCGATAGATGTGGTTGGTTCAAAAGCATGCAGTTGCCAATGGCAAGATTTGATTCCTTCTGATGGTTGAGTATATCTATATAAGAAACTGAGGGCTACTGAAGGGGGGTTGGTTATGGATGTGGTTGGTTAAAAAGCACGCACTTGCCAGTGGCAAGATTGGATTCCTTCAATGGTTGAGTAATGTTCCAGTGTATCTATATAAAAAACGGAGGGCTGGTGACGGGGGGCCATGGGGTAATTGGGTGATGGGCCCTAAGGAGGGCACTTGATGGAATGAGCACTGGGTGTTATATGCAACAGATGAATCACTAAATTCTACCCCTGAAACTAATACTCCAGTATATGTTACCTAATTTGAATTTCAATTAAAAAAAAAAAAAAGCATGCTGTTGGCTATCGGTGAGCCACCCTTCTTCATGGAAGGAGATGCAAAGAAGAGGAGCAGAAAAAAAGAGTGAAATAGAATCTTGGCTTTGCCATTGAAGACAAAGGTACACCTCAAACTAATGGAACATTGTGTGTCTCTCGACTTCAATTAAAAAATAACAATAACGAGGAGGAGAAGATGGTGGAGGAATAAGAGACCTAAAGTTCATCTGGTCCCCGGAATTCAGCTAGATAGGTATCAAACCATTCTGAACACCTACAAACTCAACAGATCGAAGAAAAGAAGAGCTGCAACTCTCTGAACAGAAAAGTGACCACTTTCTGGAAGGTAGGACGTGCAGAGAAATGAATCCGAGAAATGAATTCGAGGCGATATTTGGGAAGATATTGGGGGAGGGGGCCGGCTACCGGCAAGTGACAGAGCTGCGGAGCACAAAATCGGAAATTTTAGAAGTCGGTTCCGCTGAGGGACGTCGATCCAGTGGCTGAGCAGGGGGTGGAAACCCCGCTGGGACAGTGTGGTCTCAGGACCCTCGGGGTCACAGAAAGACCGGGGGTGCCTGAGTGCAGCAGAGCTCCCAAGTATCAGAGCGGGAAGCTGGCTGCAGAGACAGAGCCGTTGAGTGGGCTCTCAGCTCAGGGTTGCCATGAACCGTGATCCGTGGCACAGTCGGGCCACCGCTCCTCCAGAAGGGACCCAACAAGCAGCAGATCTGGGGAGACTCCCCTTGCTCCCCTGGGAGGAGCAGTGCGGGAGCCCACTGCAGGGATCTGCTGGGTTTGGAGACACCACACGGGGTCGTGTGCCAGAGACAGGAACGCTCGGTCACAGGCCGGGTGAGCATGGAGTGCTGCTGGAGACCAGGAAGATGGGAGTGATTGACTGCTTTTCACTGGGGGCGCACTGAGGAGTGGGGCCCCAAGCTCTTGGCTCCTCCGCGGAGGAGATTGGGAGGCCGCCATTTTCATTCTCATCCTCCAAAGCTGTGCGGAAAGCTTGCAGGAAACAAAAGCTATTGAAAGCAAGCCTGAGCAGATGACTTAGCCTGGGCCCCAGCAAGGGTGGGGCAATTCCACCTCAGGCAAAGACATTTGAGAATCAGTGGCCCCTCACCAAGAGATCAACAAGAACAGCCAACCAAGAACAAGTTTACTGATCAATGAGAACAGCAGAACTCCAGCACTATGGAAATACAGCACATAGAATTCATGGCTTTTTTCCCCATGATTCTTTAGTCTTTCAAAATTAATTTTTTTAATTTTTTTATTTTTTCTTTTTCTACATATTGTTTTGAATTTTTCTTTTTCCCTCTTTCAACCAACATCTTATCAATCCGTTTTAAAAAAATCTTCCTTACTTTTCATTTTTAGAGTCATATTCCATCACTTCATTGTAGTTAACCTTAATTTTTGTGTATATATATATATATAAGTTGTTCTCTCTTTAAAATTTTGATACAGTTTCTTCTAACACACCAAAATACACCCTAAATCTCTAGTGTCTGGCTTTGTTCTACTCTCCTCCCCTGATCACATTCTCTCCCCCCGCCCTTTTTGTTTTTTGTCCTTTTTTTGTTGTTCTTTTTAAATTTCTCTTCTTTCTTTCTTCAACCAAATTCTTATCTTATCAATTCCTTGGATAAAATCTTTTATAATTTTCACCTTTACAATCATATTCCATCCCTTCATTGTATTTATCCTTATTTTTGTACATATATAAGTTTTCCTTTCTTTAACATTTTGGAAGGCAGTTTTTTCTAACAGACCAAAATATGCCCAAAATCTAGTGTGTGGCACTAATCTATTCACCAGCCTGATCGTAGTTGATCATATTCTTTTTTTTTCTTTCATTCCCTTTCTTTTCCCCCCGGTTTCAGGTCTCTTCTGAATGTTTCGCGTATATTTTTCTGGGGTCATTGTTAACCTGTTAGCATTTTGTTCTCTCATTCATCTATTCTCCTCTGCACAAAATGACAAGACGGAAAAACTCACCTCAAAAAAAAAAAAAAAAAAAGAACAAGAAGCAGTACCGACTGCCAGGGACCTAATCAACATGGACATTAGTAAGATGTCGGAACTAGAGTTCAGAATGATGATTATAAAGATACTAGCTGGGCTTGAAAAAAGCATGGAAGGTACTAGAGAAACCCTTTCTGGAGAAATAAAAGAACTAAAATCTAACCAAGTCGAAATCAAAAAGGCTATAAATGAGGTGAAATAAAAAATGGAGGCTCTCACTGCTAGGATAAATGAGGCAGAAGAGAGAATTAGTGATAGAGAAGACCAAATGATGGAGAATAAAGAAGCCAAGAAAAAGAGAGACACAGCTACTGGATCACGAGGGCAGAATTTGAGAGAGAAGTGATAACCATAAGATGAAACAATATTGGAACAATTGGGATCCCAGAAGAAGAAGAAAGAGAGAGGGGGGCGGAAGGTATATTGGAGCAAATTATAGCAGAGAACTTCCCTAATTTGGGAAAGGAAACAGGCATCAAAATCTAGGAGGCACAGAGAACCCACCTCAAAATCAATAAAAATAGGTCAACACCCCGATATCTAATAGTAAAACTTACAAGTCTCAGGGAAAGAGAAAATCCTGAAAGCAGCTCAGGACAAGAGGTCGGTAACCTACAAGGTAGAAATATTAGATTGGCAGCAGACCTATCCAGAGACCTGGAAGGCCAGAAAGGACTGGCATGATATTGTCAGAGCACTAAATGAGAAAAATATGCAGCCAAGAATACTATATCCAGCTAGGCTGTCATTGAAAATAGGATAGATAAAAAGCTTCCGGGAGAAACAAAAACTAAAAGAATTTGCAAATACCAAACCAGCCCTACAGCAAAAATTGAAAGGGGTCCTCTAAGCAAAGAGAGAGCTGAAAAGTAACATAGACCAGAAAAGAACAGAGGCAATATACAGTAACAGTCACCTCACAGGCAATACAATGGCACTAAATTCATATCTTTCCATAGTTATACTGAATGTAAATGGACTAAATGCCCCAGTCAAAAGACACAGGGTATCAGATTGGATACAAAAACAAGACTCATCGATATGCTGCCTGCAAAAGCCTCATTTTATTTTATTTATTTTTTTTTCATTTTTTTTTAAAGATTTTATTTATTTATTTGAGAGAGAGAGAATGAGAGATAGAGAGCACGAGAGGGAAGAGGGGCAGAGGGAGAAGCAGATTCCCTGCTGAGCAGGGAGTCCGATGTGGGACTCGATCCCGGGACTCCAGGATCATGACCTGAGCCGAAGGCAGTCGCTTAACCAACTGAGCCACCCAGGCGCCCAAGAGCCTCATTTTAGACCCAAAGAGACCTCCAGATTGAAAGTGAGGGGGTGGAAAACCATGTACCATGCTAATGGACATCAAAAGAAAGCTCGGGTGGCAAGCCTTATATCAGACAAGTTAGATTTTAAACCGAAGAGTAAAATAAGAGATGAGGAAGGACACTATATACTACGTAAAGGGCCTGTCCAAGAGGAAGCTCCAACACTTGTAAATATCTATGCCCCTAACAAGGGAGCAGCCAATTCTATAAGCCAAGTAATAACAAAATCAAAGAAACACATTGACAACAATCCAATAATAGTAGGGGACTTTAACACCCCCCTCACTGAAATGGACAGATCATCTAAGCAAAAGATCAACAAGGAAATAAAGGCTTAAAATGACACACTGGACCCAATGGACTTCACAGATATATTCAGAACATTCCATCCCAAAGCAACGGAATACACATTCTTCTCTAGTGCCCATGGAATATTCTCCAGAATAGATCACATCTTAGGTCACAAATCAGGTCTCAACCAGTACCAAAAGATTGGGATCGTTCCCTGCATATTTTCAGACCACAGTGCTTTGAAACTAGAACTCAATCACAAGAGGAAAGTCAGAAAGAACTCAAATACATGGAGGCTAAAGAGCATCCTACTAAAGAATGAATGGGTCAGCCAGGATATTAAAGAAGAATTAGAAAGATTTAAGGAAACAAATGAAAATGAAAACACAACCATCCAAAATCTTTGGGATGCAACAAAGGCGGTCCTAAGAGGAAAGTATACAGCAATACAAGCCTTTCTCAAGAAACAAGAAAGGCCTCAAATACACAACATAACCCTACACCTAAAGGAGCTGGAGGAAGAACAGAAAATAAAGCCTAAACCCAGCCAGAGAAGAGAAATAATAAAGAACAGAGCAGAAATCAATGAAATAGAAACCAAAAGAACAGTAGAACAGATCAACAAAACTAGGAGCTGGTTCTTTGAAAGAATGACTACGATCAATAACCCCTGGCCAGACTTATCACAAAGAAAAGAGAAATGACCCAAATAAATAATATCATGAATGAAAGAGGAGAGGTCACAACCAACACCAAAGAAATACAAACAATTATAAGAAGATATTATGAGCAACTATATGCCGGCAAATTAGATAATCTGGAAGAAACGGATGCATTCCTAAGACATATAAACCACCAAAACTGAACCAGGAAGAAATAAAAAACCTGAACAGACCCATAACCACTAAAGAAATTGAAGAAGTAATCAAAAATCTCTGAACAAACAAGAGTCCAGGGCCAGATGGCTTCCCAGGGGAATTCTACCAAACATTTCAAGAAGAATTCATACCTATTCTTTGGAAACTGCTCCAAAAAATAGAAATGGAAGGAATACTTCCAAACTCATTTGATGAGGCCAACATTACCTTGATCCCAAAACCAGACAAAGACCCCATCAAAAAGGAGAATTACAGACCAATATCCCTGATGAACATGGATGCAAAACTGCTCACCAAAATAGTAGCCAATAGGATCCAGCAGTACATTAAAAGGATTATTCACCACGACCAAGTGGGATTTATTTCTGGGCTGCAAGTTTGGCTCAGCATCTGCAAATCAATCAATGTGATACAATACATTAATAAAAGAAAGAAGAAGAACCATATGATCCTCTCAATAGATGTGGAAAAAGCATTTGACAAAGTACAGCATTCTTTCTTGATTAAAACTCTTCAGAGTGCAGGGATAGAGGGTACATACCTCAATATCGTAAAGGCCATCTAGGAAAAACCCACAGTGAATCTCTTTCTCAATGGGGAAAAACTGAGAGCTTTCCCCCTAAGGTCAGGAACACGGCAGCGATGTCCACTATCACCACTGTTATTCAACATAGTATTAGAAGCCCTAGCCACGGCAATCAGACAACAAAAAGAAATAAAAGGCATCCGAATCAGCAAAGGAGAAGTCAAATTCTCACTCTTTGCAGATGATATGATACTTTATGTGGAAAACCCAAAAGACTCCACCCCAAAACGGCTAGAACTCATACAGGAGTTCAGTAAAGTGGCAGGATATAAAATCCATGCACAAAACTCAGTTGCATTTCTATACGCCAACAGGACAGAACAAAGAGAAATGAAGGAGTCGATCCCATTTACAGCTGCACCCCAAACCATAAGATACCTAGGAATAAATCTAAACAAAGAGGGAAAGGATCTGTACTCAGGAAACTCTAGAATACTCATGAAAAAAATTGAGGAAGACACAAAGAAATGGAAAAACGTTCCATGCTCATGGATTGGAAGAACAAATATTGTGAAGATGTCAATGCTACCTAGAGTCATCTACACATTTAATGCAATCCCTATCAAAATACCATCCACTTTTTTCAAAGAAATGGAACAAATAATCCTAAAATTTGTATGGAACCAGAAAAGACCCCGGATAGCCAGAGGAATGTTGACAAAGAAAAGCAAAGCTGGCGGCATCACAATTCCGGACTTCCAGCTCTATTACAAAGCTGTCATCATCAGGACTGCATGGTACCGGCACAAAAACAGACACATCGATCAATGGAACAGAATAGAGAGCCCAGAAATGGACCCTCAACTCTATGGTCAACTAACCTTCAACAAAGCAGGAAAAAATATGCAATGGAAAAAAAGACAATCTCTTCAGTAAATGGTGCTGGGAAAATTGGACAGCCACATGCAGAAGAATGAAACTGGACCATTTCCTCACACCACACACACAAAAAGACTCAAAATGGATGAAAGACCTCAATGTGAGACAGGAATCCATCAAAATCCTACAGGAGAACACAGGCAGCAACCTCTTCGACCTCAGCTGCAGCAACTTCTTCCTAGAGACATCATCAAAGGCAAGGGAAGCAAGGGCAAATGAGCTATTGTGACTTCATCAAGATAAAAAGCTTTTGCACAACAAACAAAACCGTCAAGGAAACCTAAAAACAACTGACAGAATGGGAGAAGATACTTGCAAAGGACATATCAGATAAAGGGCTAGTATCCAAAATGAATAGTAGTATCTCTACACTGGTTTGTTATTTGTGACAAATGTTCCACACTGATGAAGGTTTTAATAATTGTGGAAATTGTGTGCCGAGGAATATGGGTGAGAGGGAACCTTTTTCTATTATCTGTTCAATTATTATGTTAATCTAAGCCTATTCTAAGTAATAAAGTCTATTAACTAAAAACTAAGGAAAGATCTATTTTTGCTAACAACAGACTAATGTCCAAACGGTAGCTTCACTATACCTACCATGAAACTTGAGTTGCAAATGCAATTTTACTACTGTGGTTATAAACTGATGAGTGACCAGCTAAATTAAAATTTTCACATGTGAACCAAAAATAATATGGCTTGGTATTTTTGTCTGAAGTATGGGACAGTGACAAGCTAGTATAATGATTCTTCTTACTTATTATTATTATT
>NW_027398941.1:0-9398 GCF_003265705.2 Callorhinus ursinus | reverse complement strand
CTACCAGGAAACTGGAATCAGGGCGGCTCTCCAGACTGAAGATTGCACGGATGCCCCACCTGCCTTACCATCCAGAGTTTTCTCACAGGAAGAGACTGATTCCAGAATACGTACCATTTTCGTTCACTACTGAAGTTCTGGAAAGCTGCAGTTACAGAAAAGAGGACACCATGAGGCTCAGGTCATACTGTACACTGTCTGCACTGATCTTGAGTTCTCTTAACGACTTTAGGAAACCAGATAGACCCCAGTGTTTGAGTCCAAGGCCCCCAAAGTATGGGAACTGGATGCCTGTAGGAAGTTGTTTTTCCTGGGGTACGTGTCTGTCCAGACCATTCAAGATGGCAACTACAAAATTTTTTATCCATGCAAGAGAAACTGTTACTGAGGGAATGGATCCTACCATGGCGTTTTTAACCAGGTTTGGTGTTGCCAATGGTAAATGTCCTCTCAAACCAGCTAATGGTTGGCAAGAGACAACCACTCAGCACTCTCACTAAAAGGGAAATTATATATAAATATATATGTATATTTATATCATCGCAAATGTAGAGTGTCCAGTTTTCATCTGCCTTTGATTGGAAAGAAACAAGGAAAGCAACATTTGTTCCTCAGGCAAAGAACGTCAGGCTCACCGTGGCCAGAGATGAGTCCTCATCAACACTGACTCCAGGTGTCTCAAGCGTTTCTTCCACGAGATCTAGGACAGAGAGTATCTGTCAGCACATTGGTGGTATTGCTCAAGAATAAGTTGGGGAGTGTTGCTTGATACGGACATGAGGCTAGAGTGTATGGGGCCAGCTGGTTACCAGGCATGGACTGAAGTGCCAATGTTGGGCCACCCACAGAAATAAGGCTGTAAAGTGTGCGGTGTGATAAAATTGTTTTGAGAAAGTTGATATCATGCAGTATATATCTGACATCTCTCCTGGAGAAACCCATTTCTCTCTCTCTCTTTCTTGGTCTCTTTCTTTCTGTCTCTGTCTCTCTCTCCCTCTCTCACACACACACACACGCTCACAATCACCCAACATAGAGTCACACAAGACACCTAAACCCCAAGCCTCATGCACACACACCCACACACCCACAGGGAATAAATTGGCTTTCTAGTACTGTAGAAACATGGACATAGTTTCTCACCCGGGAAATCTGCCTTTCCCCCAGACCCCTAAGCCTCGGTCCTACCAGGAATCTGGAATCAGGGTGGCTCTTCAGACTGAGGACAGCAAGGATGCCCCACCCACCTTACCATGTCGAGTTTTTGCTCAGCAAGAGACTGATTCCAGAATACATACCACTAGTGCTTGTTTCTGGGCCCACCTACATTTACAGAAAAGAAAACACCATGAGGGTCAGATCCTATGTATACTGTGTCATCGGTTCTCTTGGTGACTATTGAAAACCCAATGAGAAATAGTAGTGAAGACAAAGGCCCCCAAAGCAAAGCACAGAGTGCCCCCGTGGAAAAGGCATGAGCTTTTCCTGGGGGATAGAGCTCTCAAGTTCACTGAAGCAGCAATGACAAATTTCTTAATTCATGGAGGAAAAACTGCTTCTGAGGAAATCGTCCCCTACCACGCAGTTTACAACCGCCCATTCCAACACCCCAAGAAAACGGTACCTAACATCGAAGAAATACACGTTGTCATATCTGAAGTCACTTCAAAAAGAGGAAAACCAAGAAAGAAACATTTCTCTCTCAGGCAAAGACAGGCAAGCTTACCGGAGAAGTCAATTTTTCCTGGCCAAGCTTCTCCACCACGATGCTGTCAGGATCTAAGAGGACACAGAGCACCTGTCAGTCCAACGGTGTTGCTGCTCAGGGATTACTGTGCGATCACTGTTGAGATGGATACAGGGCAAGCCTGTATGGGAGGGACTGATTCATAAGCATGGACTGAGCTGCTGTTGGGCCAACCTCCTTGGTGGATGAGGAAAAGCAAACAAGAGGAAGAGGAAATGAAGGAGAAACAGAGCCTTTGACTTTCTAGCTTAAGGCAACCTAGTCGATGTGAGTCAGCTAGTCAACAAATAGGTAGCCTGAAAGCAAACTGTCGTATAGTGAGGCAGCCCCACCCCTCCCTCGGCCCGTTGTGAAGTCTCTTCATTTGTCCTGCCAGGAAGAAGCTCCTCCAACTGGCCATCCAAATGGGAGACAGACTAGGAGACACAGAGTCACTTCCAGCCCTTGGTCGTCTACCTCATGAATTACTCAAAGAGCTCTGCTTGACTTGAAGGAGAGAACAGTGTCGATAGATGTGGTTGGTTCAAAAGCATGCAGTTGCCAATGGCAAGATTTGATTCCTTCTGATGGTTGAGTATATCTATATAAGAAACTGAGGGCTACTGAAGGGGGGGGGTTGGTTATGGATGTGGTTGGTTAAAAAGCACGCACTTGCCAGTGGCAAGATTGGATTCCTTCAATGGTTGAGTAATGTTCCAGTGTATCTATATAAAAAACGGAGGGCTGGTGACGGGGGGCCATGGGGTAATTGGGTGATGGGCCCTAAGGAGGGCACTTGATGGAATGAGCACTGGGTGTTATATGCAACAGATGAATCACTAAATTCTACCCCTGAAACTAATACTCCAGTATATGTTACCTAATTTGAATTTCAATTAAAAAAAAAAAAAAGCATGCTGTTGGCTATCGGTGAGCCACCCTTCTTCATGGAAGGAGATGCAAAGAAGAGGAGCAGAAAAAAAGAGTGAAATAGAATCTTGGCTTTGCCATTGAAGACAAAGGTACACCTCAAACTAATGGAACATTGTGTGTCTCTCGACTTCAATTAAAAAATAACAATAACGAGGAGGAGAAGATGGTGGAGGAATAAGAGACCTAAAGTTCATCTGGTCCCCGGAATTCAGCTAGATAGGTATCAAACCATTCTGAACACCTACAAACTCAACAGATCGAAGAAAAGAAGAGCTGCAACTCTCTGAACAGAAAAGTGACCACTTTCTGGAAGGTAGGACGTGCAGAGAAATGAATCCGAGAAATGAATTCGAGACGATATTTGGGAAGATATTGGGGGAGGGGGCCGGCTACCGGCAAGTGACAGAGCTGCGGAGCACAAAATCAGAAATTTTAGAAGTCGGTTCCGCTGAGGGACGTCGATCCAGTGGCTGAGCAGGGGGTGGAAACCCCGCTGGGACAGTGTGGTCTCAGGACCCTCGGGGTCACAGAAAGACCGGGGGTGCCTGAGTGCAGCAGAGCTCCCAAGTATCAGAGCGGGAAGCTGGCTGCAGAGACAGAGCCGTTGAGTGGGCTCTCAGCTCAGGGTTGCCATGAACCGTGATCCGTGGCACAGTCGGGCCACCGCTCCTCCAGAAGGGACCCAACAAGCAGCAGATCTGGGGAGACTCCCCTTGCTCCCCTGGGAGGAGCAGTGCGGGAGCCCACTGCAGGGATCTGCTGGGTTTGGAGACACCACACGGGGTCGTGTGCCAGAGACAGGAACGCTCGGTCACAGGCCGGGTGAGCATGGAGTGCTGCTGGAGACCAGGAAGATGGGAGTGATTGACTGCTTTTCACTGGGGGCGCACTGAGGAGTGGGGCCCCAAGCTCTTGGCTCCTCCGCGGAGGAGATTGGGAGGCCGCCATTTTCATTCTCATCCTCCAAAGCTGTGCGGAAAGCTTGCAGGAAACAAAAGCTATTGAAAGCAAGCCTGAGCAGATGACTTAGCCTGGGCCCCAGCAAGAGTGGGGCAATTCCACCTCAGGCAAAGACATTTGAGAATCAGTGGCCCCTCACCAAGAGATCAACAAGAACAGCCAACCAAGAACAAGTTTACTGATCAATGAGAACAGCAGAACTCCAGCACTATGGAAATACAGCACATAGAATTCATGGCTTTTTTCCCCATGATTCTTTAGTCTTTCAAAATTAATTTTTTTAATTTTTTTATTTTTTCTTTTTCTACATATTGTTTTGAATTTTTCTTTTTCCCTTTTTCAACCAACATCTTATCAATCCCTTTTAAAAAAATCTTCCTTACTTTTCATTTTTAGAGTCATATTCCATCACTTCATTGTAGTTAACCTTAATTTTTGTGTATATATATATATATAAGTTGTTCTCTCTTTAAAATTTTGATACAGTTTCTTCTAACACACCAAAATACACCCTAAATCTCTAGTGTCTGGCTTTGTTCTACTCTCCTCCCCTGATCACATTCTCTCCCCCCGCCCTTTTTGTTTTTTGTCCTTTTTTTGTTGTTCTTTTTAAATTTCTCTTCTTTCTTTCTTCAACCAAATTCTTATCTTATCAATTCCTTGGATAAAATCTTTTATAATTTTCACCTTTACAATCATATTCCATCCCTTCATTGTATTTATCCTTATTTTTGTACATATATAAGTTTTCCTTTCTTTAACATTTTGGAAGGCAGTTTTTTCTAACAGACCAAAATATGCCCAAAATCTAGTGTGTGGCACTAATCTATTCACCAGCCTGATCATAGTTGATCATATTCTTTTTTTTTTCTTTCATTCCCTTTCTTTTCCCCCCGGTTTCAGGTCTCTTCTGATTTGTTTCGCGTATATTTTTCTGGGGTCATTGTTAACCTGTTAGCATTTTGTTCTCTCATTCATCTATTCTCCTCTGCACAAAATGACAAGACGGAAAAACTCACCTCAAAAAAAAAAAAAAAAAAAGAACAAGAAGCAGTACCGACTGCCAGGGACCTAATCAACATGGACATTAGTAAGATGTCGGAACTAGAGTTCAGAATGACGATTATAAAGATACTAGCTGGGCTTGAAAAAAGCATGGAAGGTACTAGAGAAACCCTTTCTGGAGAAATAAAAGAACTAAAATCTAACCAAGTCGAAATCAAAAAGGCTATAAATGAGGTGAAATAAAAAATGGAGGCTCTCACTGCTAGGATAAATGAGGCAGAAGAGAGAATTAGTGATAGAGAAGACCAAATGATGGAGAATAAAGAAGCCAAGAAAAAGAGAGACACAGCTACTGGATCACGAGGGCAGAATTTGAGAGAGAAGTGATAACCATAAGATGAAACAATATTGGAACAATTGGGATCCCAGAAGAAGAAGAAAGAGAGAGGGGGGCGGAAGGTATATTGGAGCAAATTATAGCAGAGAACTTCCCTAATTTGGGAAAGGAAACAGGCATCAAAATCTAGGAGGCACAGAGAACCCACCTCAAAATCAATAAAAATAGGTCAACACCCCGATATCTAATAGTAAAACTTTCAAGTCTCAGAGAAAGAGAAAATCCTGAAAGCAGCTCAGGACAAGAGGTCGGTAACCTACAAGGTAGAAATATTAGATTGGCAGCAGACCTATCCAGAGACCTGGAAGGCCAGAAAGGACTGGCATGATATTGTCAGAGCACTAAATGAGAAAAATATGCAGCCAAGAATACTATATCCAGCTAGGCTGTCATTGAAAATAGGATAGATAAAAAGCTTCCGGGAGAAACAAAAACTAAAAGAATTTGCAAATACCAAACCAGCCCTACAGCAAAAATTGAAAGGGGTCCTCTAAGCAAAGAGAGAGCTGAAAAGTAACATAGACCAGAAAAGAACAGAGGCAATATACAGTAACAGTCACCTCACAGGCAATACAATGGCACTAAATTCATATCTTTCCATAGTTATACTGAATGTAAATGGACTAAATGCCCCAGTCAAAAGACACAGGGTATCAGATTGGATACAAAAACAAGACTCATCGATATGCTGCCTGCAAAAGCCTCATTTTATTTTATTTATTTTTTTTTCATTTTTTTTTAAAGATTTTATTTATTTATTTGAGAGAGAGAGAATGAGAGATAGAGAGCACGAGAGGGAAGAGGGGCAGAGGGAGAAGCAGATTCCCTGCTGAGCAGGGAGTCCGATGTGGGACTCGATCCCGGGACTCCAGGATCATGACCTGAGCCGAAGGCAGTCGCTTAACCAACTGAGCCACCCAGGCGCCCAAGAGCCTCATTTTAGACCCAAAGAGACCTCCAGATTGAAAGTGAGGGGGTGGAAAACCATGTACCATGCTAATGGACATCAAAAGAAAGCTCGGGTGGCAAGCCTTATATCAGACAAGTTAGATTTTAAACCGAAGAGTAAAATAAGAGATGAGGAAGGACACTATATACTACGTAAAGGGCCTGTCCAAGAGGAAGCTCCAACACTTGTAAATATCTATGCCCCTAACAAGGGAGCAGCCAATTCTATGAGCCAAGTAATAACAAAATCAAAGAAACACATTGACAACAATCCAATAATAGTAGGGGACTTTAACACCCCCCTCACTGAAATGGACAGATCATCTAAGCAAAAGCTCAACAAGGAAATAAAGGCTTAAAATGACACACTGGACCCAATGGACTTCACAGATATATTCAGAACATTCCATCCCAAAGCAACGGAATACACATTCTTCTCTAGTGCCCATGGAATATTCTCCAGAATAGATCACATCTTAGGTCACAAATCAGGTCTCAACCAGTACCAAAAGATTGGGATCGTTCCCTGCATATTTTCAGACCACAGTGCTTTGAAACTAGAACTCAATCACAAGAGGAAAGTCAGAAAGAACTCAAATACATGGAGGCTAAAGAGCATCCTACTAAAGAATGAATGGGTCAGCCAGGATATTAAAGAAGAATTAGAAAGATTTAAGGAAACAAATGAAAATGAAAACACAACCATCCAAAATCTTTGGGATGCAACAAAGGCGGTCCTAAGAGGAAAGTATACAGCAATACAAGCCTTTCTCAAGAAACAAGAAAGGCCTCAAATACACAACATAACCCTACACCTAAAGGAGCTGGAGGAAGAACAGAAAATAAAGCCTAAACCCAGCCAGAGAAGAGAAATAATAAAGAACAGAGCAGAAATCAATGAAATAGAAACCAAAAGAACAGTAGAACAGATCAACAAAACTAGGAGCTGGTTCTTTGAAAGAATGACTACGATCAATAACCCCAGGCCAGACTTATCACAAAGAAAAGAGAAATGACCCAAATAAATAATATCATGAATGAAAGAGGAGAGGTCACAACCAACACCAAAGAAATACAAACAATTATAAGAAGATATTATGAGCAACTATATGCCGGCAAATTAGATAATCTGGAAGAAACGGATGCATTCCTAAGACATATAAACCACCAAAACTGAACCAGGAAGAAATAAAAAACCTGAACAGACCCATAACCACTAAAGAAATTGAAGAAGTAATCAAAAATCTCTGAACAAACAAGAGTCCAGGGCCAGATGGCTTCCCAGGGGAATTCTACCAAACATTTCAAGAAGAATTCATACCTATTCTTTGGAAACTGCTCCAAAAAATAGAAATGGAAGGAATACTTCCAAACTCATTTGATGAGGCCAACATTACCTTGATCCCAAAACCAGACAAAGACCCCATCAAAAAGGAGAATTACAGACTAATATCCCTGATGAACATGGATGCAAAACTGCTCACCAAAATAGTAGCCAATAGGATCCAGCAGTACATTAAAAGGATTATTCACCACGACCAAGTGGGATTTATTTCTGGGCTGCAAGTTTGGCTCAACATCTGCAAATCAATCAATGTGATACAATACATTAATAAAAGAAAGAAGAAGAACCATATGATCCTCTCAATAGATGTGGAAAAAGCATTTGACAAAGTACAGCATTCTTTCTTGATTAAAACTCTTCAGAGTGCAGGGATAGAGGGTACATACCTCAATATCATAAAGGCCATCTAGGAAAAACCCACAGTGAATCTCTTTCTCAATGGGGAAAAACTGAGAGCTTTCCCCCTAAGGTCAGGAACACGGCAGCGATGTCCACTATCACCACTGTTATTCAACATAGTATTAGAAGCCCTAGCCACGGCAATCAGACAACAAAAAGAAATAAAAGGCATCCGAATCAGCAAAGGAGAAGTCAAATTCTCACTCTTTGCAGATGATATGATACTTTATGTGGAAAACCCAAAAGACTCCACCCCAAAACGGCTAGAACTCATACAGGATTTCAGTAAAGTGGCAGGATATAAAATCCATGCACAAAACTCAGTTGCATTTCTATACGCCAACAGGACAGAACAAAGAGAAATGAAGGAGTCGATCCCATTTACAGCTGCACCCCAAACCATAAGATACCTAGGAATAAATCTAAACAAAGAGGCAAAGGATCTGTACTCAGGAAACTCTAGAATACTCATGAAAAAAATTGAGGAAGACACAAAGAAATGGAAAAACGTTCCATGCTCATGGATTGGAAGAACAAATATTGTGAAGATGTCAATGCTACCTAGAGTCATCTACACATTTAATGCAATCCCTATCAAAATACCATCCACTTTTTTCAAAGAAATGGAACAAATAATCCTAAAATTTGTATGGAACCAGAAAAGACCCCGGATAGCCAGAGGAATGTTGACAAAGAAAAGCAAAGCTGGCGGCATCACAATTCCGGACTTCCAGCTCTATTACAAAGCTGTCATCATCAGGACTGCATGGTACCGGCACAAAAACAGACACATCGATCAATGGAACAGAATAGAGAGCCCAGAAATGGACCCTCAACTCTATGGTCAACTAACCTTCAACAAAGGAGGAAAAAATATGCAATGGAAAAAAAGACAATCTCTTCAGTAAATGGTGCTGGGAAAATTGGACAGCCACATGCAGAAGAATGAAACTGGACCATTTCCTCACACCACACACACAAAAAGACTCAAAATGGATGAAAGACCTCAATGTGAGACAGGAATCCATCAAAATCCTACAGGAGAACACAGGCAGCAACCTCTTCGACCTCAGCTGCAGCAACTTCTTCCTAGAGACATCATCAAAGGCAAGGGAAGCAAGGGCAAATGAGCTATTGTGACTTCATCAAGATAAAAAGCTTTTGCACAACAAACAAAACCGTCAAGGAAACCTAAAAACAACTGACAGAATGGGAGAAGATACTTGCAAAGGACATATCAGATAAAGGGCTAGTATCCAAAATGAATAGTAGTATCTCTACACTGGTTTGTTATTTGTGACAAATGTTCCACACTGATGAAGGTTTTAATAATTGTGGAAATTGTGTGCCGAGGAATATGGGTGAGAGGGAACCTTTTTCTATTATCTGTTCAATTATTATGTTAATCTAAGCCTATTCTAAGTAATAAAGTCTATTAACTAAAAACTAAGGAAAGATCTATTTTTGCTAACAACAGACTAATGTCCAAACGGTAGCTTCACTATACCTACCATGAAACTTGAGTTGCAAATGCAATTTTACTACTGTGGTTATAAACTGATGAGTGACCAGCTAAATTAAAACTTTCACATGTGAACCAAAAATAATATGGCTTGGTATTTTTGTCTGAAGTATGGGACAGTGACAAGCTAGTATAATGATTCTTCTTACTTATTATTATTATT
>NW_027398940.1:0-9400 GCF_003265705.2 Callorhinus ursinus | reverse complement strand
GGAAGGGAGGAAAAAATAAAATAAGACAAAATCAGAGAGGGAGACAAGCCATAAGAGACTCTTAACTCTAGGAAACAAACTAAGGGTTGCTGGAGGGGAGGTGGGTGGGGGGATGGGGTAACTGGGTGATGGGCATTAAGGAGGGCACGTGATGTGATGAACACTGGGTGTTATATGCAACTGATGAATTACTAAACTCTACATGTGAAAATAATGATACATTATATGTTAACTAATTGAATTTAATTAAAATAAGTTACAAGAAAGAATACAATTAAAACCTGTATTTTATAAATTTAAATAGTGGAGTGTGATTTTACCAGTATTATCAGCGAGTATTTGATCCTCAGTGAGACAGAACTGGTAAACAGAACTTGCAAGCTGAAAAGACCCATGGACATCACCTACAATGATCCTAGAAAAGTGTTATTCCTCCTGATAGCATCTTATGGCACCTGTTGACCCTGGAGACTAAATAATGGGTTTAAAATGCAAGACCTCTGAAGATTTTAAAACTTAGCTATAAAGTTTTCATGATACAGAA
Source organism: Callorhinus ursinus (assembly GCF_003265705.2). Lineage (NCBI taxonomy): Eukaryota > Metazoa > Chordata > Mammalia > Carnivora > Otariidae > Callorhinus > Callorhinus ursinus. The sequence continues at coordinate 8,856 of NW_027398940.1, read as the reverse complement.
GAATTTAAGAAAACTTAAGAGGAAGGAAAGATTTATGACCTAAAATACATAGGTAAGCTGTCTAAAGTGATCCAAGGCATTTGCTCACTTTTCCCTTTTACGTGCACTTATAAAACATGTGGCTTTGGGAAAGTCAGAAAGGTTTCTGTACTAAGTTCTCTTTGTTTATAAAAATTGAGATAATCAACTTTTCTAGGATTATTAACATCTTAGAATCCTGATCCATACTCATATAGAATTGAATAAGATTTAAGATTTTGAACCCCACCCAAGAGCATGTGGCTATTATGAAGATCCCAAGAGGACCTTCCTTATGGGTGATTTTATTGTATAAGACAATTTCATAATACATTTCCCAAAGATTGATGAAATCCTGGGTCAAGTGGAACCCACATGTTAGGCATGGTTAAAGGGACTGAGTGGAGAAATATGTAGAAGAAAGAAGTCTTGTCTCTAAAGAACTTATAATCAAACTAAGGATATGTGAAAGTACAAAGCCACCACAGAATGGACAGTTTGAGATAAATGCCTATGAGAAATTCAAGCCCCTACCAGCAGCTCATTCCAATATGGGGTAGACTTCAACACCCTGTTGGTGCTGATTGTCCCTTCACTGTTCCATCACTTGCTGTCACCATGTCATCAATCTGTTGTACAATTAGAAGAGAGGGTGCCTGGGTAGCTCTGTTGGTCAAATGTCGGACTTTTGATTTCAGCTCCAGTCATGATCTCCGGGTTGTGAGATTGAGCCCCACATTGGGCTCCCCGCTGGACATGGGGCCTGCTTAGGAGTCTCTCTCTCCCTCTCCTTCTGCCTCTCCCCTCAGCTCTCTCCCTTTCTAAAAAATTTTTTAAAAAAAGAGGAGAGAATGTCTTAAGTTGAAGTGGAGGTCATGATAAGGAATTCTTTGCATGCCCACTTAAAACATCATTATTTAACTAAGCTGCTGAATCTTAAGCCCACTGGCCCTTCATTAACTTCCCTATTCCTGGCATTTCCAACAATTTGTTGCATTTAGTTGTCTAAAATTGTGTCATTCCTGGTTGTGGCTCCCAACCCCACCTTAAAGTTGATAACACTGACATGTAAATCGGAACCCACAAAATGGAGACCACCCCAGTGGCCAGCCCGAAGTCACACATCTAAACCTAAGACAGCCTGAGCTTGGGAAACACCTGTCACCAATCACATCAACACAATCCTCCAACTAAGCTTAACTATCTACCTTACACTAGAAAATAGGACCTGCTAGCCTTCTAAGGAAACCCCCAACCTCCTAGCCAACTATGCCATCATCCACATTGCCTCTTCTAAACTCATTCTTGCTCAAAACCTCACAGAAAGATCGCAGAGTTCTCCACTGTTTGTGAGGCACTGTTTTCCTTTGAATAAAGAACATCAAAGTCATTACTAAATTGTTTTGGTTTCATCATTTGACAAAGCAACTTTTGACCATGTCTTCACTATTGTCAGAAAACTCTGAGAAACCACAAGAAATCAGGCAGTGGCTACTTGCCATTTCAGAATACAAACCATTAAAAGTTCCATGGGACTCATCTATCTTGTCAACACTATAACCCCAGTGCTTAGGACACAGGAGAAACTTGATAAATCTTTGCTGAGTAAAATCACACTTAGTAAAAAATTCGCTAGTGATCATCTTGCAATGTATACAAATATCAAATCATGTTGTACAACCGAAACTAGTGTTATATGTCAGTTATACCTCAGTTAAAAAAATATTCACAGTAACAAATGACAAACTCCTTAATCATATAGTAACTTCTATGCTGTGAAAAATGCAGAAAATATTTTGAGACTCCTAGGAAATGTTTTAAAATAACTGATCCTATAAAAGTGAGGGGCTGAAATTGGCCCCATGAAAGAATTGTTATCACAAGAATGACTGTACAACTCTGTGCATGAAATGAAAGGAAGGAAAATAATGAGTGCACTGGGAGAAAACAGTGCTGCAACCCTGCGAAAGCCATGGAAATGGAAATTATTAATAAGTGGATCACATATAAGGAAATGCTTTGCTTCTGCTGTGGAGATGACAGAGGGTAATTTAGGAGAGCCAGGCACCAACGGGCAAGACAGAAATGAAAGAAAAACTGGTAAGACTTGTTTAGGGAGAAAAATTTAAAAGATAAAAGGCTTTAATTTCAAAGCTTCCCTCTTTCCCCGCATTCTTCTGAAGTTGAGTTTGAAAAGGAAGCAAATCAATACAGTGACCACAGAGTCTACCAATACAGAGCTGGAAATTACGTTCAGAGACATACCAGCCAAGCTGGTTGGCCAGCCCAACCACCCCAGAAAGCCACCAGTGCAAACCTCCAGACACATTATACTCATGAGGGGTGACATACATCAGACAGAGGGACCTGGACACCCCCGTTGGACATTCCCTGTGAGGACCACACTCGTACCTCATATATACTCAGGAGTCACTTATGAATCATGCAAGAAAATAAGTAACATGGTCTCCTTTCATACTTGACCAAAACAGTAAACCAACCCTGATACAGAATGACTTTCAAATGTTTCCAAAAATCAAGTCCACTTCAGCTGGATGAAGCTTTGTTGAAGAGCTGCATCCATAGCACATGGAGCCCTGGAGTCAGGAGACATGTTCTGGCTCCACCTCTCACTACTAATGGGACATAGGGCAAGTCCCTTTCTTATTTGAGATATGGTTTTCTTAGGTGTGAAGGTTATAAGTGCTCTGCAGAGCATGTCAGATAATTGTGTAAACATGCTTTATAAACTGTAAGCAAGCATTAGAAATCTTCTGAAAATAGACAATGGGCATGGACTAGAGATGAGGCCATGTCCCCTCTGCTTGAATGCAGGCCATTCCTGGGACTTGCTTGGATCAATAGAATGCAGGAGAACTGACACTATGGCTGCTCCGGGCATACACCTTGGAATTCTTCATTAGCAAAACTCTTTACCTTCTACATGGGTGGCTCTGCAGAGGACAGTTATCATTGAGTGTCTCAGTATGCCTTTGGGTTTATGTTAACAAATCAGTTTTTTCTTAAAGGTGGAAAGAAGGAAAAGGGAACTAACAGATGATAACCTACAGGGCATCAGGGATTAATTTGATCTCCTAGATGAACTCACTTTTCCTAATCCTTTCCCCAGTTCCACAAACACTTGACTTCTTATAAATGCAAACTCAGATTTTTACTCTTTTCTATTTCTCCCTTTAAATATTCATATTATCCATTGAAACAGTCACCCAATATACTACAGAAAAGGAGAGAGAATAGCTCTGGAGATTTGAACTAGACTGTCTCAACCCCAAAGCAGCTGGTGACCTATTGTACCTAGATGCCATTTGCCCTTTGCTCTGTCCAGGGCTGCCACTCATCCTGCCTGGATTACAACCTGGCTTAGGAAAGGTAAGCCCCTTGGTTCTGTCATTCCTCTGCCTTAAGTCATCCTCAGACTTTCTATGAAACAGTCACTCTTCCACAGTTGGCCACCCACCTTGTGTTTTCCACACATCTCAAGCAATCAGCCCCTAGACATCATCGGCTGATGAAACCCTAGAGCAATTATACTTGTGCCATAGAATTTCAGGATAATTTTCAAGCACTCATTGCCTGGCAGGGGCAAGACAAATCTGGTTTCCTATGAACAACACAAGAAGGGCAGCTGTGAGTGAGGGATGCCACAGAGAGAGAGGGTTTTCTTATTGCACATAGTACATTTTAGGAAGTATAATAAAGTGTCAACTTTCCCAGTAGAGGAACTATTTCCAAATATAAAAATACTCCAAGTGGTACAACCTTTTATGGTTACAGTCCTTATTCTCAAACTTTATGCTCTTTTCATCTGTGTCTGAGTCCACACTATATCACAGATGACAGAGAAAAAAAAAGGATCATAATTAGAAACATTTTATAATCAGTGTCATGGAAGTCAGTTGTCTAGGCAGAATTAGCGACATAATAAATGGAACCTGACACAACATTTCAGATTAAACCGGAAAAGGTTGCCCATCTTGCTGGTAGACTGTGGATTCCATGATGGATTCCATGATGTTGGGGGTCCTGGCCCTCAGACCAGGATATGGGAATTAGAATCCTAACTAACTCTGCCATTTACTAGCTGTGTGTCTTGGACACACCACTTAACCCATGTGCTTTGGTCACCCTCAGTATGGAGACCACAACTCTTATATTTCAAGGATTGTTGTGAAGCTTAAAATCAAATTGAGAAGAAACACTTGATAGCACATTATTTTTGCACAAAAAGTGCAAAAAGAATGGCTAAGAAAGCATTGTCCTGAGTCCTAAGAAAGCATTGAGTGCAGCTAAAGGAGTACAGACAGTATTTCTATCAGTCACTTTTAATCACAGGTCATCACATTTATAAGTAAATCAAACAGAGATGGTAATACCTGGGAGAATCAGGCTCCAGGGACCACTCCAGCAGCGACTCCCCACAGTTCTGCCGGGATGGTTGTAAAGGACAGAAAGAAGAGGTAGGTGGCCCTGCTGTCCTTCAGGTGATTCTTGACTGCAAGAGTGAAATGAAACAGTTATTCATAAGCTGTACCCACAAAAGAGATGCCAAAGATAACCTGATTTTGCAAACAAAACAAAACAAAACAAAAAACTGGAAAAAATGGATAAGCCCATAACTGGGATATTTCATAAGGACTTTTGCACAATGGCAAATAGACATATATCTGATATCCCTGTGTTCTTTCCTCTATCCCCTATAAATACCCTCTCTCACCTCCAATTCACTGCATCACATTTTTGTTTTTTGTATATTTCATCTGCTTCAGGAAGCCATAACTGACTATTTACCCCATATCCTCCCACTACAAAGTGTCATTACATTCCATCTAATGACTTTTGCTGATGCATAGGTTGATTGTTTTGATATCCCTGGCTTCCCAAATTAAAATGTAATACTCTTGAGGGTGGAACCGTGTCTAATCTTTAATACATACCCCTAAGAATTGTGTCCAGTGGCAGTGGCAGACTGTCTCCATAGACAGCTGGTACTTGTGGGATCTTTATCTCCAAATGTTATAATTTTAAGTTATGTAAGAAGCTACTCCAGTACAACTGGCTATTCCCATCTTAAAAAGCCTAAAGACCTGAATCACACTGAGGTCATAAGGTATCAGCACCAGAATAAACAACCTAAATTGCCATAAAGAGCTCAAAGTCACAATACAGTAAATTATATGTTCCTGAAGCTAAAGAAAAAACTAAACTGGTAAAACTAATGTGGCATGAGAAAAGAGCCTGGTCAGCCTCTTACCCATGGGGACCCATTCAGACTATTTTCCATGTCCACAAAATCACCTGTGGTTGGATAATCTCAAAGCAGTCCTTATTTCTTGCTTCCTTCTGTTTCACTCTGCTAGTAGGCCTGCTTGAAAATAGCATGTCCTTCCTAAACTCTGCCCTAGTGTTTTGTTTTTATCTCCCTTTTGGCATTTTTCATTCTGTGCATCATATTATGATCATGGGCCTTCTCTTCTCTCCTATTCTTTTCTCCCCAACATGATTCTTCCCTTGACAACACCAATTCAGAGCACAATGCTTCCCCAGGGGTGTGAGGAAACAGAAAGATGGTGTGCGAGCCCTCCATCTGCTTAAAAGAATGAGTCCTGGAATGCACTGCCTCTCTGTTCAAGCAACAACTATGCACCTAGCAGCCATCAAATTTTACCAGGTCCAGCGCTGATTCATCCTGAACATCACTGGCACTAGCAATGAGGCCACAGTGCCTGGACCTTTGGGCCCATTTCAAGCCATCTTTCAGAGAACAGAATAAATGGGGATAGTTAAAAGACCACATAATTAGCTGAAGCATAGGCAGAAGAAATTTACAGTTTAAATAGGTCTATGAAATCAAGGTTCTATCACATTGGTGCCAAAAATGTAGATCAACAGACTACAACCCAAATTTAATCTAATTTGTTTTAAGAGGAAAGAAGATTAATAAGTGTAACACTGGCTACACTCCCTGTTTATACCTTCTCATTTACTCCTCAAACCACTTCATCCCCACTACTCCATCACCAAAGCCACAAGTTATCTCCTCATTATATACGTAATATTAATGAAGTGCTTATTATAGTTTTCCTAAACTATGGCCTACACCATTCTACATAATAATAATGACCTGGGAGTTGTGAAAAATGAAGATTTCTGAGTCCCAAACCCAGAAAAAAGAAAAACTCATCAACCCAAAAGAAGTATCTTTTAAATATCTTCTAAAAATGAAAGCAAAGTAAAAATATTTTCAGGTAAACAAAAACTGAGAGAATTCATTATAAATAAACACGGTTTTCAAGAAACACTAAGGCAAATTCTTCAGGCTGAAAGGAAATGACACCAGATGATAAATAGGGCCTCCAGGAAGGACAAAAATCACTGGAAATGGTAAATATGTGGTAAATATAAGAGACTCTGTATTTTCTTTTCTTCTCTTAATTTCATTAAAAAGCAAATGACTATTTATTAAAAAGCATAAGACTATTTAGTGCAAAAAGAAAAGGAATGTATTGTACATTTTCTAAAATATATAGATAGAAGATCTATGACAATAGCACAAAAGATTAGGGTGATAGGTAGCTGAAATTATACTGCTGCAGGTTTCCTATCTTTTGTATTTCACATGATATAGTACAATATTAATTCTACAAAGAAGTAGAATGTAAAATGTTAAAGATGCAGATTTTAATTCCTAGAACAGTATTCTGGAAGGGTGGTCCCCTGACCAGAAGCACTGGCATTACTTAGGAACTTATTAGAAATGTACTTTCAAGGACCCCACCCCCACCCACTGAACCAGAAATTCTGGGGTGGGGCCCAGTGATCTGAGTTTTAACAAGCCCTCCAAATGAATCAGGTGGATGTGAAGTTTGAGAATCACTTTTCTAGAGCTACCACTAAAAAATAATGCAAAAAAACATAGTGACATAGGATAATTAATAGAATAGGGTAAGTAGAATAGAATAAATAGAATAATGAAAATAGGATACTAAAAAATAATTTACTCTACAGAAAGCAAAAGAGAAGGAATAGAGGAGGAAAAACAGAGAGCAAGAAGGAGAAATAGGAGACAAATAGCAAAATGGCAAAATTAATCCAACAACATCAATAGTTTCATCAAGTGTAGGTGGACTAGAAGCTTCAATTAAAGGCAAAGATTAGCAGACTGGGGAGAAAAAGCAAGATCCAACTATATTTTGTTTACAGAAAACTTACCTTAAATACAAAGGCACAAATAGGCTGAAAGTAAATGGACAGAAAAAAATATACCACGCAAAGAATTCTTAAAACTCAACAATAAGAAAATATACAACCCAATTTAAAAATGAGCCAAAGACCGTGACACTTCACCAAAGAAGATATACAGGTGCAAATAAATATATGAAAAGTTCTCCACATTGTATGTCATCGGGGAGATAAAAATTAAAACAAAAATGAGATACCACTACACATCTATCAGAACAGTCAAAATCTGGAACATTGACAACACCGTATGCTGGCAAAGATGTAGGACAAACAGGAAATCTCATTTATTGCCAGTGGGAATGCAAAATGGTACAGTCACTTTGGAAGACATTTGGTGGTTTCTTTTTTTTTTTAAGATTTTATTTATTTATTTGACAGAGAGAGACACAGTGAGAGAGGGAACACAAGCAGGGGGAGTGGGAGAGGGAGAAGCAGGCTTCCCGCAGGGCAGGGAGCCCGATCCTAGGCTTGATCCTAGGACCCTGGGACCTTCGATCAGGACTCAAAGGCAGAAGCTTAATGACTGAGCCACCCAGGCACCCCCATTTGGTGGTTTCTTACAAAACTAAATATGCTTGTTTCCATGAGACCCAGAAATTGTACTCCTTGTTGAAGGAGTTGAAAGCTTATGTCCACACAAAAATGAATTACAGCACTTTTATTCCTAATTGCCAAAACTTGGAAGCAATCAAGATATTCTCAGTAGATGATTGGATAAATAAACTGTGGTGTAATGAAAAATTAAATATTATCCAGCAATAAAAGAAATGAGCTATCAGATGATGAAGAGACATAGAAAAGCTTTGAATGCATATTACTAAGTAAAAGAAGCCAATCTGAAAAGGTTATACAGTGTATGATTCCAACCATATGACATTCTAGAAAAAGCAAAAACTATGGAGATAATAAAAAGATCAGGAGTTGCCCCAGGGCAAGAAATGAATATGCAGAGCATAGAGAATTTTTAGGGCAGTGAAAATATTTTTTATGATATTATAGTGGTTATATGTCATTATATATTTGTCAAAACCCACAGAATGTACAACACCAAGAGTGAACCATTAAGGTGAACCACGGATTTAGAGTGATTACAATGTGTCAATGTAGATTCATCTTGATAAAAAAATGTAGCATTCTGGTGTGTAATGCTGATAATGGGGAGGCTCTCCATGTGTGCAGACAGAGGATATATGGGAAATCTCTATACCATTCTTTCAATTTTGTTGCCAATGTAAAATTACCTTAAAAAAGAGTCTTTTTCCAAATCTTACAGAGTTTGTTATCTAACCAAAACCAATTTAAATTAAAAATCAAATAACAGCATAACCAGCAAGGAAATTGAAGCAGTAATCAAAACTCTCAACAAACAAGAGTCCAGGGCTGGGTGGCTTCCCACGGGAATTCTACCAAACATTTAAAGAAAATTAATACCTATTCTTCGGAAGCTGTTTCAAAAAATAGAAATGGAAAGAAATTTCCAGACTCGCTCTATGAGGCCAGCATTACCTTGATCCCAAAACAAGACAAAGACCCCACCAAAAAGGAGAATTAGAGACCAATATCCCTGATGAACATGGA
>NW_027398939.1:0-9401 GCF_003265705.2 Callorhinus ursinus | reverse complement strand
GGAAGGGAGGAAAAAATAAAATAAGACAAAATCAGAGAGGGAGACAAGCCATAAGAGACTCTTAACTCTAGGAAACAAACTAAGGGTTGCTGGAGGGGAGGTGGGTGGGGGGATGGGGTAACTGGGTGATGGGCATTAAGGAGGGCACGTGATGTGATGAACACTGGGTGTTATATGCAACTGATGAATTACTAAACTCTACATGTGAAAATAATGATACATTATATGTTAACTAATTGAATTTAATTAAAATAAGTTACAAGAAAGAATACAATTAAAACCTGTATTTTATAAATTTAAATAGTGGAGTGTGATTTTACCAGTATTATCAGCGAGTATTTGATCCTCAGTGAGACAGAACTGGTAAACAGAACTTGCAAGCTGAAAAGACCCATGGACATCACCTACAATGATCCTAGAAAAGTGTTATTCCTCCTGATAGCATCTTATGGCACCTGTTGACCCTGGAGACTAAATAATGGGTTTAAAATGCAAGACCTCTGAAGATTTTAAAACTTAGCTATAAAGTTTTCATGATACAGAAGAATTTAAGAAAACTTAAGAGGAAGGAAAGATTTATGACCTAAAATACATAGGTAAGCTGTCTAAAGTGATCCAAGGCATTTGCTCACTTTTCCCTTTTATGTGCACTTATAAAACATGTGGCTTTGGGAAAGTCAGAAAGGTTTCTGTACTAAGTTCTCTTTGTTTATAAAAATTGAGATAATCAACTTTTCTAGGATTATTAACATCTTAGAATCCTGATCCATACTCATATAGAATTGAATAAGATTTAAGATTTTGAACCCCACCCAAGAGCATGTGGCTATTATGAAGATCCCAAGAGGACCTTCCTTATGGGTGATTTTATTGTATAAGACAATTTCATAATACATTTCCCAAAGATTGATGAAATCCTGGGTCAAGTGGAACCCACATGTTAGGCATGGTTAAAGGGACTGAGTGGAGAAATATGTAGAAGAAAGAAGTCTTGTCTCTAAAGAACTTATAATCAAACTAAGGATATGTGAAAGTACAAAGCCACCACAGAATGGACAGTTTGAGATAAATGCCTATGAGAAATTCAAGCCCCTACCAGCAGCTCATTCCAATATGGGGTAGACTTCAACACCCTGTTGGTGCTGATTGTCCCTTCGCTGTTCCATCACTTGCTGTCACCATGTCATCAATCTGTTGTACAATTAGAAGAGAGGGTGCCTGGGTAGCTCTGTTGGTCAAATGTCGGACTTTTGATTTCAGCTCCAGTCATGATCTCCGGGTTGTGAGATTGAGCCCCACATTGGGCTCCCCGCTGGACATGGGGCCTGCTTAGGAGTCTCTCTCTCCCTCTCCTTCTGCCTCTCCCCTCAGCTCTCTCCCTTTCTAAAAAATTTTTTAAAAAAAGAGGAGAGAATGTCTTAAGTTGAAGTGGAGGTCATGATAAGGAATTCTTTGCATGCCCACTTAAAACATCATTATTTAACTAAGCTGCTGAATCTTAAGCCCACTGGCCCTTCATTAACTTCCCTATTCCTGGCATTTCCAACAATTTGTTGCATTTAGTTGTCTAAAATTGTGTCATTCCTGGTTGTGGCTCCCAACCCCACCTTAAAGTTGATAACACTGACATGTAAATCGGAACCCACAAAATGGAGACCACCCCAGTGGCCAGCCCGAAGTCACACATCTAAACCTAAGACAGCCTGAGCTTGGGAAACACCTGTCACCAATCACATCAACACAATCCTCCAACTAAGCTTAACTATCTACCTTACACTAGAAAATAGGACCTGCTAGCCTTCTAAGGAAACCCCCAACCTCCTAGCCAACTATGCCATCATCCACATTGCCTCTTCTAAACTCATTCTTGCTCAAAACCTCACAGAAAGATCGCAGAGTTCTCCACTGTTTGTGAGGCACTGTTTTCCTTTGAATAAAGAACATCAAAGTCATTACTAAATTGTTTTGGTTTCATCATTTGACAAAGCAACTTTTGACCATGTCTTCACTATTGTCAGAAAACTCTGAGAAACCACAAGAAATCAGGCAGTGGCTACTTGCCATTTCAGAATACAAACCATTAAAAGTTCCATGGGACTCATCTATCTTGTCAACACTATAACCCCAGTGCTTAGGACACAGGAGAAACTTGATAAATCTTTGCTGAGTAAAATCACACTTAGTAAAAAATTCGCTAGTGATCATCTTGCAATGTATACAAATATCAAATCATGTTGTACAACCGAAACTAGTGTTATATGTCAGTTATACCTCAGTTAAAAAAATATTCACAGTAACAAATGACAAACTCCTTAATCATATAGTAACTTCTATGCTGTGAAAAATGCAGAAAATATTTTGAGACTCCTAGGAAATGTTTTAAAATAACTGATCCTATAAAAGTGAGGGGCTGAAATTGGCCCCATGAAAGAATTGTTATCACAAGAATGACTGTACAACTCTGTGCATGAAATGAAAGGAAGGAAAATAATGAGTGCACTGGGAGAAAACAGTGCTGCAACCCTGCGAAAGCCATGGAAATGGAAATTATTAATAAGTGGATCACATATAAGGAAATGCTTTGCTTCTGCTGTGGAGATGACAGAGGGTAATTTAGGAGAGCCAGGCACCAACGGGCAAGACAGAAATGAAAGAAAACCTGGTAAGACTTGTTTAGGGAGAAAAATTTAAAAGATAAAAGGCTTTAATTTCAAAGCTTCCCTCTTTCCCCGCATTCTTCTGAAGTTGAGTTTGAAAAGGAAGCAAATCAATACAGTGACCACAGAGTCTACCAATACAGAGCTGGAAATTACGTTCAGAGACATACCAGCCAAGCTGGTTGGCCAGCCCAACCACCCCAGAAAGCCACCAGTGCAAACCTCCAGACACATTATACTCATGAGGGGTGACATACATCAGACAGAGGGACCTGGACACCCCCGTTGGACATTCCCTGTGAGGACCACACTCGTACCTCATATATACTCAGGAGTCACTTATGAATCATGCAAGAAAATAAGTAACATGGTCTCCTTTCATACTTGACCAAAACAGTAAACCAACCCTGATACAGAATGACTTTCAAATGTTTCCAAAAATCAAGTCCACTTCAGCTGGATGAAGCTTTGTTGAAGAGCTGCATCCATAGCACATGGAGCCCTGGAGTCAGGAGACATGTTCTGGCTCCACCTCTCACTACTAATGGGACATAGGGCAAGTCCCTTTCTTATTTGAGATATGGTTTTCTTAGGTGTGAAGGTTATAAGTGCTCTGCAGAGCATGTCAGATAATTGTGTAAACATGCTTTATAAACTGTAAGCAAGCATTAGAAATCTTCTGAAAATAGACAATGGGCATGGACTAGAGATGAGGCCATGTCCCCTCTGCTTGAATGCAGGCCATTCTTGGGACTTGCTTGGATCAATAGAATGCAGGAGAACTGACACTATGGCTGCTCCGGGCATACACCTTGGAATTCTTCATTAGCAAAACTCTTTACCTTCTACATGGGTGGCTCTGCAGAGGACAGTTATCATTGAGTGTCTCAGTATGCCTTTGGGTTTATGTTAACAAATCAGTTTTTTCTTAAAGGTGGAAAGAAGGAAAAGGGAACTAACAGATGATAACCTACAGGGCATCAGGGATTAATTTGATCTCCTAGATGAACTCACTTTTCCTAATCCTTTCCCCAGTTCCACAAACACTTGACTTCTTATAAATGCAAACTCAGATTTTTACTCTTTTCTATTTCTCCCTTTAAATATTCATATTATCCATTGAAACAGTCACCCAATATACTACAGAAAAGGAGAGAGAATAGCTCTGGAGATTTGAACTAGACTGTCTCAACCCCAAAGCAGCTGGTGACCTATTGTACCTAGATGCCATTTGCCCTTTGCTCTGTCCAGGGCTGCCACTCATCCTGCCTGGATTACAACCTGGCTTAGGAAAGGTAAGCCCCTTGGTTCTGTCATTCCTCTGCCTTAAGTCATCCTCAGACTTTCTATGAAACAGTCACTCTTCCACAGTTGGCCACCCACCTTGTGTTTTCCACACATCTCAAGCAATCAGCCCCTAGACATCATCGGCTGATGAAACCCTAGAGCAATTATACTTGTGCCATAGAATTTCAGGATAATTTTCAAGCACTCATTGCCTGGCAGGGGCAAGACAAATCTGGTTTCCTATGAACAACACAAGAAGGGCAGCTGTGAGTGAGGGATGCCACAGAGAGAGAGGGTTTTCTTATTGCACATAGTACATTTTAGGAAGTATAATAAAGTGTCAACTTTCCCAGTAGAGGAACTATTTCCAAATATAAAAATACTCCAAGTGGTACAACCTTTTATGGTTACAGTCCTTATTCTCAAACTTTATGCTCTTTTCATCTGTGTCTGAGTCCACACTATATCACAGATGACAGAGAAAAAAAAAGGATCATAATTAGAAACATTTTATAATCAGTGTCATGGAAGTCAGTTGTCTAGGCAGAATTAGCGACATAATAAATGGAACCTGACACAACATTTCAGATTAAACCGGAAAAGGTTGCCCATCTTGCTGGTAGACTGTGGATTCCATGATGGATTCCATGATGTTGGGGGTCCTGGCCCTCAGACCAGGATATGGGAATTAGAATCCTAACTAACTCTGCCATTTACTAGCTGTGTGTCTTGGACACACCACTTAACCCATGTGCTTTGGTCACCCTCAGTATGGAGACCACAACTCTTATATTTCAAGGATTGTTGTGAAGCTTAAAATCAAATTGAGAAGAAACACTTGATAGCACATTATTTTTGCACAAAAAGTGCAAAAAGAATGGCTAAGAAAGCATTGTCCTGAGTCCTAAGAAAGCATTGAGTGCAGCTAAAGGAGTACAGACAGTATTTCTATCAGTCACTTTTAATCACAGGTCATCACATTTATAAGTAAATCAAACGGAGATGGTAATACCTGGGAGAATCAGGCTCCAGGGACCACTCCAGCAGCGACTCCCCACAGTTCTGCCGGGATGGTTGTAAAGGACAGAAAGAAGAGGTAGGTGGCCCTGCTGTCCTTCAGGTGATTCTTGACTGCAAGAGTGAAATGAAACAGTTATTCATAAGCTGTACCCACAAAAGAGATGCCAAAGATAACCTGATTTTGCAAACAAAACAAAACAAAACAAAAAACTGGAAAAAATGGATAAGCCCATAACTGGGATATTTCATAAGGACTTTTGCACAATGGCAAATAGACATATATCTGATATCCCTGTGTTCTTTCCTCTATCCCCTATAAATACCCTCTCTCACCTCCAATTCACTGCATCACATTTTTGTTTTTTGTATATTTCATCTGCTTCAGGAAGCCATAACTGACTATTTACCCCATATCCTCCCACTACAAAGTGTCATTACATTCCATCTAATGACTTTTGCTGATGCATAGGTTGATTGTTTTGATATCCCTGGCTTCCCAAATTAAAATGTAATACTCTTGAGGGTGGAACCGTGTCTAATCTTTAATACATACCCCTAAGAATTGTGTCCAGTGGCAGTGGCAGACTGTCTCCATAGACAGCTGGTACTTGTGGGATCTTTATCTCCAAATGTTATAATTTTAAGTTATGTAAGAAGCTACTCCAGTACAACTGGCTATTCCCATCTTAAAAAGCCTAAAGACCTGAATCACACTGAGGTCATAAGGTATCAGCACCAGAATAAACAACCTAAATTGCCATAAAGAGCTCAAAGTCACAATACAGTAAATTATATGTTCCTGAAGCTAAAGAAAAAACTAAACTGGTAAAACTAATGTGGCATGAGAAAAGAGCCTGGTCAGCCTCTTACCCATGGGGACCCATTCAGACTATTTTCCATGTCCACAAAATCACCTGTGGTTGGATAATCTCAAAGCAGTCCTTATTTCTTGCTTCCTTCTGTTTCACTCTGCTAGTAGGCCTGCTTGAAAATAGCATGTCCTTCCTAAACTCTGCCCTAGTGTTTTGTTTGTATCTCCCTTTTGGCATTTTTCATTCTGTGCATCATATTATGATCATGGGCCTTCTCTTCTCTCCTATTCTTTTCTCCCCAACATGATTCTTCCCTTGACAACACCAATTCAGAGCACAATGCTTCCCCAGGGGTGTGAGGAAACAGAAAGATGGTGTGCGAGCCCTCCATCTGCTTAAAAGAATGAGTCCTGGAATGCACTGCCTCTCTGTTCAAGCAACAACTATGCACCTAGCAGCCATCAAATTTTACCAGGTCCAGCGCTGATTCATCCTGAACATCACTGGCACTAGCAATGAGGCCACAGTGCCTGGACCTTTGGGCCCATTTCAAGCCATCTTTCAGAGAACAGAATAAATGGGGATAGTTAAAAGACCACATAATTAGCTGAAGCATAGGCAGAAGAAATTTACAGTTTAAATAGGTCTATGAAATCAAGGTTCTATCACATTGGTGCCAAAAATGTAGATCAACAGACTACAACCCAAATTTAATCTAATTTGTTTTAAGAGGAAAGAAGATTAATAAGTGTAACACTGTCTACACTCCCTGTTTATACCTTCTCATTTACTCCTCAAACCACTTCATCCCCACTACTCCATCACCAAAGCCACAAGTTATCTCCTCATTATATAGGTAATATTAATGAAGTGCTTATTATAGTTTTCCTAAACTATGGCCTACACCATTCTACATAATAATAATGACCTGGGAGTTGTGAAAAATGAAGATTTCTGAGTCCCAAACCCAGAAAAAAGAAAAACTCATCAACCCAAAAGAAGTATCTTTTAAATATCTTCTAAAAATGAAAGCAAAGTAAAAATATTTTCAGGTAAACAAAAACTGAGAGAATTCATTATAAATAAACACGGTTTTCAAGAAACACTAAGGCAAATTCTTCAGGCTGAAAGGAAATGACACCAGATGATAAATAGGGCCTCCAGGAAGGACAAAAATCACTGGAAATGGTAAATATGTGGTAAATATAAGAGACTCTGTATTTTCTTTTCTTCTCTTAATTTCATTAAAAAGCAAATGACTATTTATTAAAAAGCATAAGACTATTTAGTGCAAAAAGAAAAGGAATGTATTGTACATTTTCTAAAATATATAGATAGAAGATCTATGACAATAGCACAAAAGATTAGGGTGATAGGTAGCTGAAATTATACTGCTGCAGGTTTCCTATCTTTTGTATTTCACATGATATAGTACAATATTAATTCTACAAAGAAGTAGAATGTAAAATGTTAAAGGTGCAGATTTTAATTCCTAGAACAGTATTCTGGAAGGGTGGTCCCCTGACCAGAAGCACTGGCATTACTTAGGAACTTATTAGAAATGTACTTTCAAGGACCCCACCCCCACCCACTGAACCAGAAATTCTGGGGTGGGGCCCAGTGATCTGAGTTTTAACAAGCCCTCCAAATGAATCAGGTGGATGTGAAGTTTGAGAATCACTTTTCTAGAGCTACCACTAAAAAATAATGCAAAAAAACATAGTGACATAGGATAATTAATAGAATAGGGTAAGTAGAATAGAATAAATAGAATAATGAAAATAGGATACTAAAAAATAATTTACTCTACAGAAAGCAAAAGAGAAGGAATAGAGGAGGAAAAACAGAGAGCAAGAAGGAGAAATAGGAGACAAATAGCAAAATGGCAAAATTAATCCAACAACATCAATAGTTTCATCAAGTGTAGGTGGACTAGAAGCTTCAATTAAAGGCAAAGATTAGCATACTGGGGAGAAAAAGCAAGATCCAACTATATTTTGTTTACAGAAAACTTACCTTAAATACAAAGGCACAAATAGGCTGAAAGTAAATGGACAGAAAAAAATATACCACGCAAAGAATTCTTAAAACTCAACAATAAGAAAATATACAACCCAATTTAAAAATGAGCCAAAGACCGTGACACTTCACCAAAGAAGATATACAGGTGCAAATAAATATATGAAAAGTTCTCCACATTGTATGTCATCGGGGAGATAAAAATTAAAACAAAAATGAGATACCACTACACATCTATCAGAACAGTCAAAATCTGGAACATTGACAACACCGTATGCTGGCAAAGATGTAGGACAAACAGGAAATCTCATTTATTGCCAGTGGGAATGCAAAATGGTACAGTCACTTTGGAAGACATTTGGTGGTTTCTTTTTTTTTTTAAGATTTTATTTATTTATTTGACAGAGAGAGACACAGTGAGAGAGGGAACACAAGCAGGGGGAGTGGGAGAGGGAGAAGCAGGCTTCCCGCGGGGCAGGGAGCCCGATCCTAGGCTTGATCCTAGGACCCTGGGACCTTCGATCAGGACTCAAAGGCAGAAGCTTAATGACTGAGCCACCCAGGCACCCCCATTTGGTGGTTTCTTACAAAACTAAATATGCTTGTTTCCATGAGACCCAGAAATTGTACTCCTTGTTGAAGGAGTTGAAAGCTTATGTCCACACAAAAATGAATTACAGCACTTTTATTCCTAATTGCCAAAACTTGGAAGCAATCAAGATATTCTCAGTAGATGATTGGATAAATAAACTGTGGTGTAATGAAAAATTAAATATTATCCAGCAATAAAAGAAATGAGCTATCAGATGATGAAGAGACATAGAAAAGCTTTGAATGCATATTACTAAGTAAAAGAAGCCAATCTGAAAAGGTTATACAGTGTATGATTCCAACCATATGACATTCTAGAAAAAGCAAAAACTATGGAGATAATAAAAAGATCAGGAGTTGCCCCAGGGCAAGAAATGAATATGCAGAGCATAGAGAATTTTTAGGGCAGTGAAAATATTTTTTATGATATTATAGTGGTTATATGTCATTATATATTTGTCAAAACCCACAGAATGTACAACACCAAGAGTGAACCATTAAGGTGAACCACGGATTTAGAGTGATTACAATGTGTCAATGTAGATTCATCTTGATAAAAAAATGTAGCATTCTGGTGTGTAATGCTGATAATGGGGAGGCTCTCCATGTGTGCAGACAGAGGATATATGGGAAATCTCTATACCATTCTTTCAATTTTTGTTGCCAATGTAAAATTACCTTAAAAAAGAGTCTTTTTCCAAATCTTACAGAGTTTGTTATCTAACCAAAACCAATTTAAATTAAAAATCAAATAACAGCATAACCAGCAAGGAAATTGAAGCAGTAATCAAAACTCTCAACAAACAAGAGTCCAGGGCTGGGTGGCTTCCCACGGGAATTCTACCAAACATTTAAAGAAAATTAATACCTATTCTTCGGAAGCTGTTTCAAAAAATAGAAATGGAAAGAAATTTCCAGACTCGCTCTATGAGGCCAGCATTACCTTGATCCCAAAACAAGACAAAGACCCCACCAAAAAGGAGAATTAGAGACCAATATCCCTGATGAACATGGA